>NW_028262358.1:95374928-95677958 GCF_047370975.1 Nipponia nippon | reverse complement strand
ACAATTAGCTCTTGCCTAGTCTGGGATTAAATATTTTTCTCTCACTCTCTCTCCCTTTCCCTATCCCCAGCCCTGAAAAAAACCCCATATCTTTGAAGAGGAAGGGTAAAACTTGTGTATTCCTGACATCTCTAATGACTGTTAGCCCTTTTGTTACTCTCATATCTAAATTTTAGTGTGTGAGAGCTACAGAAATAACTTGACCTCCTCATAATACTAAGTAAACATATTCTATATTTTCTTTAAGATATTTATTTCTTAGTGGGACTGTATTAGGTTTGATCTGCCTGTGCCTATATTCCTCCAACTTCCAGGAAAGCACAAATCATGCCACTTCTCCCAAGTAAAGTATATTTTAGTATACTTTAGTGGGACTGTGTTGCTACCAAAAATTGCTGCTAACGGAAATTACTCCCTTCTTGCTACTGAAACTCTCTGTAAAAGTATAATTGCAACAATTCTATCAGTTTATCTTAGTTGGGCAAATAATCAATGATGGCAGATTGTGGCAGTCCAAAATCAGCACATTATAGCCATTCAGCAACACCTCACTGCATGGACAAATAATAGAAAATGGAATGGCACAGCTGATAAGTTATTATATTTAAAAGTAGAAATAGTGAGGAAGTCAGATTTGGGAAGTGCTATCAAACTTTGTTAGGGAAATAGAAATTATTCCTGGATTAATATTGAAGGTTTTATATGGTTTTGAACTGAAAAGCTGAAGTATACAACCCAAGAAGCAGCAGATTTACTACAAATAAGGGTTTAATTGTGCTGCATGGATCTAGAGAATTTCTGTTCTGAGGAAGTCATTCTTCTTATGCTTAAGAAAAAAAGGTTGCATTCAGTATAGTTTTGCTTCACAGGTCACTGCTTACATATTAATTAATTTCAAAACTGAAAATTTGAGTGGAAATATTAGGAAAAAAGGCTTAAGCTTTTCCTTGGTGGCTGTAGGAATGAGAGAGTAATGTTTGAATTCACTCTACAACAAAAGATTATGACTTTTTTCAAAGTACATGTATGCATATATATGTTACCAGCTAGTGCAGAACCAAGAGCAAATCCAAATGGGCTTTTAGGGACTCCTCACTGAATCCCCAAATGGTTGAGGTTTGAAGGGACCTCTGGAGGTCATTTGGTCCAACTCCCCTACTCAAGCAGGGCCACCTAGAGCCAGTTGCCCAGGACTGTGTACAGATGGCTTTTGAATGTCTCCAAGGATAGAGACTCCACAACCTCCCTGGGCAACCTGTGCCGGTGATCAGTCACCCTCACAGTGAAAAAGTGTTTTCCTGATGTTCAGACAGGACGACCTGTGTTTCAGTTCATGCTCATTGCCTCTGGTCGTGTCACTGGGCACCACTGAAAAGAACCAGGCTCTATGCACTCTATGCACTCTCCTTTCAGGTATTTATATATATTGATAAGATCCCCGTACCGAGCCTTGTCTTTTCTATTCTAAACAGTCCCAGCTGTCTCAGCATTTCTTGTATAAGAGATGGTCCAGTCCCTTAATCGTTTTTGTGGCTCTTTGTTGGACTCTCTCCAGTATGTCCATGTCTCGCTTGTAAAAGGGGAGCCCAGAACTGGACACAGTACTCCAGGCGTGGCCTCACCAGTGCTGAGGAGAAGGATTACCTGCTTCAACCTGCTGGTGATACTTTATCTAATGCAGCCCAGGCTTGGTGTACACCAGGACCCCCAGGTCCTTTTCTGCCAAGGTGCTTCCCAGCTGTGTAGCCCTCAGCATATATTGGTGCCTGAGGCTTTTCCTTCCCACGTGCAGGACTTTGCACTTCCCCTTGTTGACCTTCAGGAGATTTCTGTCAGCTCATTTCTCCAGCCTGTTGGGGTCCCTCTGGATGGCATCATGACCCTCTGGCATATCAGCCATTCCTCCCAGTTTTGTGCCATCAGCAAACTTGCCGAGGGTACACTCTGCCCCATCAACCAAATCATTAATGAAGGTGTTAATCAGGACTGGACCCAGTATTGACTCCTGGGGTACATCACTAGTTACTGGCCTCCAAATACTGTCCAGCTCCCTCAGCACTCATGAGTGCATCCCATCAGGGCCCATCGACTTATGTATGTTTAAGTTGTTTAAGTATTCCCTGACCTGATCCTCTTGCACCAAGAGTACATCTTCCTTGCTCTAGCCTTTTACCATGGTCTCTGGGACCTGGGATTCCTGAAGGCGAGACTTGCTGGTAAAGACTGAGGCAAAGAAGGCATTAAGTACTTCAGCCTTTTCCATGTCCTGTGCAACCAGGTCCCCCGTCTCATGGAGCAATGGGCGCACATTTTCCCTCGTCTTTCTTTTGTCACCTATTTATTTGTAGAAGCCCTTCTTGCTATCTTCGACATCCCTGGCCATATTCAATTTTATTTGGGCTTTAGCTTTCCTAACTTCATCCCTGGATGTTTGGACAACATCTTTGTATTCCTCCCAGGTTAACTGTCCTTGCTTTCACCCTCTGTATGCCTCTTTTTTGTGTTTGAGCTTGGCTAGAAGCTGTTTATTCATTCACACAGGCCTCCTGGCATTTTTGCCTGACTTTGTATTTGCTGGGACAGAATTCTCTTCAGCTTGGAGGAGGTCATCCTTGAATATTAACCAGCTTTCTTGGACCCCCTCTTCCCTCTAGGGTCTTATCCCTTGAGACTCTTCCAAGCAGATCTTTGAAGAGGCCAAAGTCTGCTGTCCTGAAGTCCAGGGTTGTGGGTTTTTGTTTCACCCTCCTCCCTGCCCTCAAGGTCCTGAACTCCACCATCTCATGGTCACTGAAGCCAAGGCTCACTTTGATCTTCACATCCCCACTAGCCCATCCTTGTTGGTGAGTGTGAGCTCCTGCAGACCACCTGTCCTCTACTGCTTGGAGGAGGAAGTTATTGTCAATGCACTCCAGGAATCTCCTCAGGAATCTCCTCATTTTATTTGATCTTATCATGCTTGTCTGTTAAGTTCTTTGGGCAAGAAGCTGGCATCTCTCACTTACATAGAAAATGCCTAGTTCCTGCTACCAACATATATAGTTAAGAGGCACATAATGTTCAGAATCAGTGTGTTTCAAGCAACACAGTCCTTAGCGAATGAACCTTTACAAAGAATTAGTTGCAGTGAACACCTGTCTCCCTTGAAGCTAATGACAAAACTCACCTTGACTTCAGATTCATCAGAATGCCATTCTTGAAGAAAAGATGGAAATGTAAGGCTGACCATTTAAAGTCCTCTGGAGTAATCTGAGAAGATATGAGCATAGAAAGGAAGAGACAAATAGCCATACTAAGATGACAAAATAGAGTCTGGAATATTATTGGACATTTTATTCTGTTTGTTCAGAAAATCCATATGGTCTTGGATAAAATAGAGGAACTGGAAGAAAGAAGAAAGGAAGGGAAATAGAAAAGAGGCAGAGATCATAAAGAGCAGTGCTATAGGAAGGTAACACATTGCATAAATAAATTATTTTGAGAAGGTATGAAAAAAGCAGTGCAAGAAAATAGGTGCTCTCAAAATGTTGGAGGAAAAATTCCTTCAAGACAAGACAAGTTTGCAGAAAAAAGAAGAGAAAGCAAACTAGGTTTCGTAGTGCTAACAATCATGAAGACTAAAATAATAAATGGATTAAAATGTTACAATTACAGTATTGGCTGGAAGGTAGACAAGGAGTCAGATGAACTAATGAAGGACAAGAGTGAGATGCTAATGACAAATGAGGTTCGTATTGCCAGGAGGCTGAATGGATCCTTTGCTAGGGTATGCATGAAAGAATTTGAAGGTCATCTTCCACAGCCTGGGATAAATTTTCCTGGTGAAGCAAGTGAAATGCTAAAAGGCTTTATGGTCACAATGAAGCAGGGAATTAGGAAATTAGACCTATTAAAACTGATATAGCACCAGGTCAGGATAAATTACATCCTGGACATCTCCATGAAACTCTGTAACAAGTGGCAGGAACATTTCTGGGTTAGCTATTTGGCTGAATATGAAAAAGGAAAAGACCAAGCGATTCACCAAGAGAAGCTAAGGTAGTTTATCATTTAAGTAAAGGATCTAAATGTTACATGAGCACTACCAATCAAAACTAAACATTAATTGTATCTAATGTTCTGGAAACACTGATATGAGAAATACTCCATCATAAGAAATTGCAACTTACAGAAATTGCTAAGTACGATAATAAATATGAGAAATCACATAGGCATGTCTTCTCTTTGATAGCAATTTTAATTCATTTCATCTGTGCTACACTCTGCAATGTATTTTATCTTAAGTTCATGAACAGTTATCTCTGGATGTTGTTTTAACTAGTGTTTATTTTGAGGGATTGGTGGCTGAATGGTTAAATTATTTGTCACATATCCCAAAACAGGAATTTATGCCTTGGTCTGTTCATTGGAAAATACTACTTTAATCAGTCTAATTATACGTGGTTACTGGATAGACAGACACAGCAGTCAAAGGCAGCCAGATGTAATGACCAATTACTTTGTTATGTACCACTAACCTCAGAGGTGGGTTCTGGGTTGAATTAATCTTGTTAAGTTTCTGAACCACATAGTTTAGAATGACATTTGATTTAATAGGGCATGTATGTGGTCTTTTGTGTGTGTGCATATATACATATATATGTATGTATATGTACTATGTATGTGTGTGTATCTATATAGAATATGCATAACATAATTTGCATTTCTTCTTTTAAATGTCATATTTATATTCTTGATAAATTGCTATATGTTTCCCTAATTACTTGAATGTTTGATCTATGATTAATTTAAGCACTAAGCAAGTTTTCAGCAGAAGAGCCCCACTAGAACTCTACTTCCCCATCATGACATTATGAAGGTGACAGTATTAGAATCATTAGAATTATGGAATTAGAATTATTAGAATTATGAAATATATCGTGGAAAATATTAGGTATATAAGAGAAGGACTCTTGTGATAAAATATTCAGTTTTACTAGTCAATAAGCACATTTTATGGCAGAACACTTTACAGATCTAGAAGTCAGCACTTTGATTATTGTGAAGTAGCATGCAGGGTGGTGAAGCATAGCAGGTTCCAAACATTTTTAAAAGAAGAGTAAGATATGGACAAGTGGGGAAGGAAAGAGGAGGTGATTTAAATTCAGATGTAATGTTTAAATGTTGGTCAAATACAAAAAATGGAAATTTGGGTAGAGGTTAGGATTTGGGTTGCCTTTTAGGTTACTGGAATGACATGGATTGATTGTGAGAGAAGGTTTATGTCTACCTAAAACAGCATTTGTGACAAAATGTTGCCATATTTATTTAAAGATATTTTAGGCATTGGAAGGTTGAACAGCATTGTCAAAAAGAAAAAGATACATTTCAGTACTTCCAAGTCCAGCATTGGTCCAAGGCTGTGACCACTCAAACAGTGATGAAGGGGTTGGGCCTCAAAGTTACATAGTCAAGTGGTTTGCATACCACTCCCGGCTGGAGTTGTCAAGGAATCAAGGTATACTTACGATTCTGGGGGCTCATTTACAGAAAATATGATAAGCATACAGAATCAAAAACTGTCTCTGAACAACTGAACACTGGAGCATTAAATACTGCTCTTGAGCACTCTAGTGAAGATAACTAGCCTGATAATTTTTGCTTAATCTATACAGGCTAATGTGTGCATGCCGTTTTGAATATGGGAACCAACTCATTCAGAATGATCTTAAATATGCATTTAATGATGATTTGCTTAATTCTGGACCTGCCAAAAGTCACAATAAAGAAAATCCTCTAGAATGTAGCACTAGGAATGTTAATGGACACTCAACAGACAAGATGCCCAACAAGACATTCAGCCACATATTGGGGAAACAGGAAGCAATGCAATCGGGAAAGAAAAATCTAAAGAAAGATCAGTGAAGGACCCTTAGTAGATTTCTAAACTTTATTTCCATTTCTGGAGGTAACTTAAAGCCGGATAGTTCAATCAATTTAAAGCTGGATAGTTCAATCTATCAAGACAGCTATAATCTCAAACCAGTTCTTCTGGAGATTTTGGGCTTGTAAAATTTGGTCATCTCATTCATCAATAAACATCTTCATATTCAACTGGTGAAAGATTTTTCAGCTGTAAAAAGTGATGACAACTAGTTTAAAAGTAAGGCAAAGATCGGGCTCGTCTTAGAAACTGGAGGCCAACTGGAGTCTTAGCCTTGGGCTAGTGTAGACAGAGGAGTAGAAATGAGAAATAGATAGGTACTTAAAATCTAACCTGCCTGAGAGAAAGAGACTAACCTTTAAAAAGGTCTCCTTCCCATTCCCTTCAAATAAAACCACCTGGAGATCCATGTTATATGCCCCTGGTAACATTTTCATTTTATACTCAATTAGTTAGAAGTGCTTGCTTTCTTTCAAATTTTAAAAACTACTACCATTACACAAAGTCTAAAATTCTAATATCAAAACAGAAGCACAAATGCACCGTATGAACAACATGCTGCAATTTGTGATTTCCTATGTTGTGTAAAAATGGGTAATTGAATATTTGTTTGTTAATTGTATTGTCTGCTGAGAATGTTCTTGGTATATTCTTGTAGAGTTATGTTTCTTAGTTCTTTTTATTTACTAGTATAGCTATATACCAATATACCAATATACCAATATGTTATTTGAGGCACAAGTTCAAGCCAACAATACATATTCATATTAAAACTCATGATGAAGCTGAGGAGTTTTGTAAATGTTGTAACTTCCTTTTTGATAAATTTCATTATCAAACAAATTTGTATAATTCAATTAACTACTAAAATATATTTCCTCATATAACAATATATTTATTTAGCTTGAGTTCTGAAAAACAAATAATGACTAAAAATGTATTTTTCACAATATTTAAGTAGATTTTTTTCACATAATTATGCCTCTTATTGACACATGAAGATTCTCATTTTGAAATGACTACTTTTAACAGAAACAGTATTACTAAAAGCAAATTCATATGCATTGTGATGGTGCACTGAAAGGAAAGGAAAAGTGAAAGGAGCTATTTCCTCTTCCTGAAGTAGTACAGTTTCATTCTAAAATAATTAGTAGAACTGTTCTTTAAAAGCCTAATTTAAAACTAATTAGACAGAAATTGAAATCCACAATCATTTCCTGTTTATGCCATTACAACATTATTTTCTCCTTGGCAGTGTAAAACTTGCAAGACTTTAGAAAAGTTTTTCTAATCACAGAAGCCTTGAGTTGTAACTCAGCTGAATTTTCATTAATGTTAAGGTTTTGGATTAGTGACCAGTTGAATATCACCAGATATCTGATAGGAATTTAATTTCAAAACATGTGCAGCATGTGTTAGGTTGTAAATTACAGACTTTTAATAAAATATTGATTTACTTAAAGAAATTCTGAATGAACTCATTTGTGTTTAAAGTCATATCTTTTTGTATTTAAAGAGTTATTCTGTTTTACAGAGTATCCTGTATCAACAATATGGTGAGCTCTAAACTACGTATAAATTTGGTTTATGCAAAAAAGGGAATATACACACAAGTATGTAGAATTTTAATGAGAACATTTAAACACAACCATGGCACATATCTTTCTTATTTATTTCCCTGTGTCTTTTCTTATAGTAGCAGAAGTCAGAAAAATCTCAACATATACAAAGATTAAATATAAAAATAAACTACTGTATTTCTTCGGAAAGTTCAGAGGGCTTTTTCCTGGTGTTCAAGGGCATGCAAAGATTTGGATCAGTTCTCATCCTAGCCAAATAAGTTTATTTACCTATTATAAAAATACCAGTCTCAAAGAATTAAAAATACTTGCTTCAGCAACTAGAAATGCAAAAACTTTTTGAACCAAACATATCAGTCAGCAAAATTAAAATGTAGAATTAATTTCAATGTATTGAAATATGTTTATGTTCTGCTCAATTTTCAGGTTTTATTCCTGTCCCCTTTGATTCTCTGTATTGTCTTACACATTTTCTGAGAATTCCCTTATTCATAGCTCATTTTTCATCCAAGCACTGCATACAGTGTTCTTGTTCCAGATTGATTCACAATTATAATACAACTTCCATTATAATTCTGTCTTGTTTCAGTGTGATGACTCTATTTTCTGTTGCCTTTACCTTGTCATTCTTCTAAAGTCTGATTCTTTTAATTCTGAGTAGAAAAAATGTTCATAGCAATTAGAAAAAATGTTCATAGTGATATATTAGGATGATACATTGGTTGTTATGCGTGACTCTAAAACACACTCTTTGGCCCCTTCTGTTCTGAAAAAAAAAGCCTTTGTAACCCTAATGGATTTAGAAGGAATGGATGGCTGTGTCTTATAGTAAAGTTTGTTCCTTTAACTATATATACATTTTCCTATATATACATTCTCCTTTGCCATCCTCACCAGAGAAAAGGTGCTACAGATGTTACAGCAGCAAAAAGGAAAAACTTATTCCTTTATGAAAGCAAGTGTCTTCCAGTAAAATCTGAAAAATCTCCTCCAATGAATTGTACAGAAGTAGCAGGCACTTCCAATACATTTTTAAATGTAGATACCATTTATAACTTGAAATGGTGGCTCATGTTGAAATGCATGAATTCAATGAATCAGAGATTCCTTTTCCACAATAAAGTTTGTCTCAGGTTCCTGCTTTCTCAGCACAGGTCATAAGCTTCTCTAAAATCCTCTCCCCAGTGGCAGCAATCGTGACCTCTTCTGACCAGGGACAACTTTGCAAGGCGTGGCCCTGTTTAGTCTGCAGCTTTGTGGCAATTCAGAATATGGAAGGCTTAGCTCTTTGGCAATGCTTTGCTTCGTTTTCTTTTCTGTTTCAATTATTTATTTGTGCTACTTTAGAAGAGGATTTGAAAGAGACAGTTGTCTATCGTGCTTAGTGATTGATGATGGAGGAGGCAGAAAAAGATAGCTGCTCTCAAGAAACAATGGCTGTTTTGAAACACTGGAACAGAAGCAGCAGAAAGAAAAGATGCTACCTCTTACTAGGACCAGGGTATGCTGGAGGTTTTCAGTGCTTAGTGTGCATAAATCAGTACGCAACTTGATGTTTTCAGTCTGCAAGAGGTTATGGAGCCCTTTCTGTCAAGCTTTTTGTTCTTGGATGTTCACAACAGCTCTGATATTAATTTCATGTTCAGCAGAAAATGAAATGCCAAAGTGCAGTTCAGGTGAAATCAATATATTTTACTCAGTCTTGTATTAAAACTGTGAGATTTAGGTTGTTTTAGAAGAAAATTTCAAAAAGCTGCAGTATTTGAAGAAACAACACATGGGCAATCTTTGGAGGTATGAATCATTGAAGAAATTTAGACTCAACAAGGTAATGTTTGAAAAGTGATGCAGGTGTGACCAGAAAGCTGTAAAGATTTAAATATATGTAATCAAAGAGTTAGTGAAAAACAGAGTAGAAGCCCAGAATCATTTACTATTTGAAATGTCCCACTGTGTTGTTCGAAGTTCCATATATGCCTTGTATAGAGGTATGCTAAGGATTAAAATGTTAGAGAATGAAAGATAAACCTTAACGTGGATTTATGATAATACTTTTTGTTTTTCCTCTATGCAGGTGGTTCACATAAGAAAAAAGCTCACTAATTTTAGTGGGAGACTCATTTTTTTTTCATTCCTTTAGCTACTTAAACTTTTCTTTATTGCAGCTCCACTTTTTTCACCATTTATTGGGAATAAATTGCTACGCAGTCCTTGGGAAGAGGAAAAAATCCGAAATCAATCTACAAAAAGGACTATACATGAGGGGAAAAAAATCAAGCCAACTACATCTACAGTGTGA
Organism: Nipponia nippon; assembly: GCF_047370975.1. Classification (NCBI taxonomy): domain Eukaryota; kingdom Metazoa; phylum Chordata; class Aves; order Pelecaniformes; family Threskiornithidae; genus Nipponia; species Nipponia nippon. The sequence goes on along the minus strand of NW_028262358.1, from coordinate 95,668,156 downwards.
TGAGCTCTAAGTTACTTATTACTGTTCATGAAAGAAATGATTATATGAAAATATTAGCAGCAGTCAATAAATAAATATCTGATGTCCTTGTATATTGAATGTTACATTCAGCTCTTAGCCCCTTCTTCAGAAGAGGACATAGCAGGACCTATAAAGGTACAAAGAATGTCAACAAAACCAATTAGAGGTATTAAACAGATCTCTTAGGAGGACAAATTAAATGAGAGATGGCAACCAAATAATAAATTCAGTCATAAATGCAGCTAATAAAATGCAATTATTCTATATTGTCCAGAACATCAGAAGTTGGGGAATCAAAGTCATCTGAAAGTACATAAGTAGGTTCATACGAAAAAAGGAAACTATTTGGTTGCTCGGTTTTTTTTGTTTTGTTTTAAATAAGACACTGTACACTATAGAACTAATTCCTGCAGGATGTTTATGAAGCTGAAAGCTTACAGATTTCAAGAGGTAACTAAAGGAATAAACCTCCAGAAGGACTACTAAAAACTGGCAAAACCTCTGACATAGTTAAGTTCTTAGTCTTCTGATGCTTAAAAATGCTAAGGTACTCTGTATGATTGCCCTGCCATATTGCACTTCCCTGAGTACCTTCTACAAGCAACTGCCAGAGACAGGATACTGAGCTAGGCAAACAGTGAATGTTACCCAGAAGAGCAGTTATCGCCAAACTAAAAAATGTGTAAAAAAATTAAAGCATTTGAAGATGTAGGATGATATTCAAATGCAAACACAAGTAACAGCATAATGTTTACAAACATGGGAAAACGCAAGTAGATTTGTGAGAAAAACAGAGCATGAGAGATGATAACCAGTAAGCTTGCTCACACGTAAACGCACACGCACACCAACTAGTGCAGAGTCAACAAAGAAACATGCTGACTAAATATCTTAATTAGTAACAACAGAATCATAGGATCATAGAATAGTTTGGGTTGAAAGGAACCTTTAAAGGTCATCTAGTCCAACCCCCCCTGCATTGGGGGACCTTGCACTTGGCCTTGTTGAGTATCATGAATTTCATATGAGCCCACTTCTCGAGCTTGTCCAGGTCCTTCTGGATGGCATCCCTGTCCCTCAGGCATGTCAACTGCACCGCTCAGCTTGGTGTCATCTGCAAATTTGCTGAGGGTGCACTTGATCCCACTGTCTATGTCATTGATGAAGATATTAAACAGTACTGGTCCCAACATGGACCCCTGAGGGACACCTCTCATCACTGTTCCCCATCTGGACATTGAGCCATTGACCACTACCCTCTGGATGTGACCATCCAACCAATTCCTCATCCACCAAACAGTCCATCCATCAAATCCACATCTCTCTGATTTAGAGGGAAGGATATTGGGGGTGGCATTGTCAAAGGCCTTACAGAAGTCCAGATAAAACTAAATTTATTCCTTTCTGGAAGCAGTCAGAACATGACTGACGTAGTTCAGGGCTACCAAAAGAAAACGAAAAATGTCATAGAAGTCATACTTTAAAACAGAGAGAATGGTCAAATCTTTTACAAGTTGGATAGTCACTTATATAACTGCAAAGCAAGGCAACTTAATTTTTTCCCAAATCCAAGAAGCCTATATAAATTTTAAAAGTACTGACTGATAATTGGTCAATCTAGTACATATACAGTGAAAAGCTTTTCACATATGGTAAAAAGGTTTACCAGAAAAATCAGCATCTTGTAAATTATACTAGCAAATGTGTATTACGCCACCTCCTACACGTTGATCAAAGAGCCAGTGAGCAATGCCTATTACTAAGGAGAAAAATTAGGAAAATAAACGTTTTTAAAAGTCTTTTCATATATGAATGTGCTTGCTCTCTCTTACTGATCATGTAAAAAGAAAAATAATTAAGGAAAATACGTGTTATGGTTGTTTCTAGTGGGGAGGTGGGGGGGTGATCTTTCTTTTCTTCCTTGTGTTTTACTGCATTAATTAATACCTGCTAAAGTTTTGGGGATGCAGTCCATAAATGAGTCATGTACAAAGTGATGTTTGTCCAGGTATTGAAAACGGGAACCAAAAGTGAAAACTGGGTAGAAAGAGTTAGAAAGATTAAAAAAAAAAAAAAAAAGGAAATGAGACATTTTTACTGGCTTGAGCCCGAGATATGAAGATATAAGAGAAAGAAATCAAAATCTTACTCTGAAAAAAAAGACACACCTCTTTGAAGCTGAGAACTTTATGAGTAACCTGGGTGCATAAAGATGGTAGCTGAATATCTGTTTTTTAGGCATTGAGAAGAGAAGAATGTCAAAGACAGACTACTGAAAGACTTTCAGAAAAAGTTGGAAAGAAGAGGAGAGGGAAAGGGAAAGTAAAGTTCTTCTCTGAGGGCATTCTAACAAAATAATTCGCATGATAGAAGACAATGTGAATGAGTTCAGTAAAGAAAATGCATAGTGAAAAGGATTTCAAGAAGAAATGGTCAAAAGTGTTGTGAAAAGAATGACCTAAAGATCAACATGGCATAGGTATTAATATTTAGTATAAGAAAGCAGAAAAAGGAATGAGTGAGAAGCAAAATATTGGGAGACATTCAGTTTAGGATGAGCTAAATCCAGCGAGGAGAAATTCTTAGTTCCAGAGAACATCCACAATAATGTACAGTGCCTCTGGTTATTTTCTTTAGGCTAATTTCTAAATAGCAACAGCAGGCTAAAAATGCTTAAACTAGTTACCCCTGAGTGTTAAATTCTTCTTCCTTCCTTCATTTCAGGTCTCATAGTTGTAGCAAACATGTTGTTTTTAACATATGGACTATCACCATAGTTAATTTCAGATTGTGTCATCTTTTTTTTAACAATACTAAAAGAGCTGGAGACATTCACTATTAATATTTTATATTTTTTTTCCTCTAATACACATCTGAAAAATAGCTTTTAAGTTAAATTAAATGAATATCCTAATATCAATACATATAAGAAACATTTTCTATGTTGTCACAAATGTCATTCCACAAAAGTGAAACACTGCAACATCAAAGAAAGCATTAGACATCCATCACTGCGTAGGAAAATATTTTTCTGCTTAATGGCACCAAACAAATTGCTGCAAATTTATTTAAAAAGAAAAGAGTCGTGATGTCTTTTTTTGAGGAAGTTCATAGTAATGCATATACACATTTCAACATTTTGCTGTATTCCAGAGAAAAAAAAGGTGAGAAAAGTAAACCTAAGAGGACTATGCTGATGTTATTTTTTCTGTTATATGTTCGAGAAATTTTTTTTTCTCCTTCTTTGACATTGTTCTGCATTTATGGATTTAGTTCCTACTATCTACATCTACTGACAGAAAGTCCACACTATTTTTATTTTTTAGCCTTTAGAATAACCTTGGAAAGAAAGAAACTGAAAGAATGGGGAAGGGGAGGAATTAAATGTCTGTTAAAATATTTGAATATGTAATCTCTTATGAAGGTGGAAGACATCTGATGTTCACTAGGTCAAACCCAATATTCATGCTTATACCTTGTGCCATCAGAGTTATAAGGAATTCAGCTTCCAGGGTGAAAGAAATATTTTGTAGCAAGCATAATTTTTTTTTATTTTTATTTTTGTAAGTGTCAGTACACTGAAAACACTTGTTCTGATTTCTATATCAGAAAGAGTACCCTTACAGAAAACGTTATGTGATTCAAGTGGTCTGTGTAACCAGGAACCTTCCTGTCTGCATGTGGAACAGGCGTGTCTATCTCTTTGTATCTCCTGAGCAACCCCCCTTGTCTCCATCTTTCAAACAACATTAGAAGTTAACCTCTTTATTGATTGTAATTACTGCTAGTGATGAAGTTATAGCTTTGTTGAGTGTTCCTCTGACTGGTCAAGTATTCAATTGAAAGGGGTCAGGAATTCTCATTAGTATGTCAACTATTTGTGTTTTTCTGTAAGACCATGGTCAATTGATTGAAAGAAGATCAATAAAGGCCTGTGGGATTGAAAGAGTTTGCAAGGAAGTAACCAAATTGTATAAAATTGCTATTATATAAAGACTATCACTGAGTAATAGCATAAGCCTCTTTCTATGCACAGCCCATCAAGAGAAAGGAATTCCTATGATATAAGTAACAAATGGATACAGCAAAAGTAATCTGTTATTGTACAGTGCAATGAACCGATACATCCATTTTAAACTCGGTCTTTTTCTGTACTTTTTTGTATTCATTCAATGCTCCACACAAATCTTTTAAAAATGCATGATAGGAGGGAGAGATCTTTGTTAAAAATCTTCCCTCTTATGCCATAGAAGAGTATAACCCACTCTATTTTACCCATTTGAAGTATTTTTGCTGGAAGTACTATTGAAGATTCCACTGAGAACAGAGTTTCTTAGGGCTGTACACAAATTTAATGCCAGTTTTGCCCTGAAATCACAGAGAGAACAGAAAAAGGCATAGAGAAGGGAGGCAAGGGCTTGAGAAGGGAATCTGATCCTCCTCATTTCATATAAAGAAACTGAAGCAGAAAGCTACAATTGTCTACTAATGCTTTTTACCTTGAGCCTCACCGTGGAAAAAAAACAAAACAAAAAAAACGAAGAACCAAACAAGCCTACCTGAATCTGGAACCTTATGTGGATCCACCTATCTAGAAGAGGAAGGAGAATCTTTGCTGGCAAATTGGATGACTTAGTGATTCGCTGTTTAAACTAATGAACTTGAGGGGTGGGGTCCAAAGCTGTAACACTTGTGAACTCACAAGCAACAGGGTGGATGAGCACACCTACCAAAGTAGTGAGGAATGTCCCCCAACCCTCCAAAAAGATTACACCAAAAAGGTGAGACAGTCGACAGTGCAGCTGAAGTGTCTATATCAATGCATACAGCATGGGTAACAACAGGGGGAGCTGGAAGCCATGGTGCAGCTGGAAAGCTATGATCTGATCACTGTCGCTGAAACTTGGTGGTATGAATCACAATTGGAGCACTGCAATCGATGACTATAATCTGTTCAGGAGGGATAGGCAAGGAAGGAGGGGTGGGGATGAAAGGGGTTGCCCTCTATGTAAAAAAAAAAAAAGGACTGACTGCACAGAGCTGTCTTCAGAAAACAGTGATGAACAGGTTGAGAGCTTATGGGTAAAAAAATAGAGGCCAACACAACAAAGGAAACCTTGTGGTTGGTGTTTACTACAGGACAACTGATCAAGGGGAGCCTGTTGACAAAGTGTTCTTACTTCAACTACAGAAGGCATCACGCTTGCAGGCTTTGATTCTGCTGCGGGACTTCAGCCACCCTGACATCTGCTGGAAAAGCAGCACAGCAAGCTGTAAGCAGTCCAAGAGACTCTTGGAGTGCATTGGGGATAATTTCTTAATCAATGTGACAGACAGCCCGACCAGAAGAAAAGCATTGCTAGATCTGTTTCTTTCCAACTTAGAAGAACTAATTAGAGAGGTTAAGATTGGTGGCAGCCTGGGCTGCAGTGATCTTGCCCTGGCCATGAAAATGGTCAGAGGGCTGGAACACCTCTCCTATGAAGAAAAGCCGAGACAGTTGAGGTTTTCCAGCCTGGAGAAGACAAGGCTCTGGGGATACCTTATTGCAGCCTTTCAGTATATAAAGGGAGCTTAAAAGAAAGACGGAGAGAGACTTTTTACCAAGGCCTGTAGTGACAGAAGGGGCAATGGTATTACACCGAAAGAGGGTAGATTTAGGTTGGACATAAGGAAGAATTTTTTTACTATGAGGGTGGTGAGACACTGGAACACGTTGCCCAGAGAAGTTGTGGATGCCCAGTCATGTGATTCATCCCACCAAGTTTCAGTGACAGTGATCAGATCATAGCTTTCCAGCTGCACCATGGCTTCCAGCTTCTCGTGTTGGCAGCAACTGCATAGTTTTAAAAAAATGACTATACACAAATGTAACCTTCAATACATAACCATGGGACAGGAGATCCACTTTCCCTGATCCAGCCTATCCAAAATTCTTTATTCAGCCTGAGAGGGCACAATCTGATATCTCCAAATTTCTTATGACCCTCTAGCTAGAGACCATACTGTATTGAGGCATTTATTTTTTTATCCTTCATTTTGAATGTGTTACTTTTCTTTCTGGTGGAGAAAATAATTCAAAATATTTTGGGGTGGAAAGAGAAGCAATAGGTAATATGATTGAACCCATTAAGTTAAATCCTGTTCCTGTTCCCAAGTCCATTTATATGTGCTACATAAAAAAAAGCACTCACAACACACAAAGGAAAAGAAGATGCTGGACTTCTCCCTCCAACTCTTTGAGGTATACATTTGTCTAGAATTGTTCTTGTTTCCTTCCTCTGGCCTAAATCATTCTGATATTCTCTTGCTTTGTCATGTCCCACTTAAAAAGGATTGAGTGAAGATTGTTTGATTGATACATCTGATATCATAATATTGTATAGCTTGGTGGTTACGACATTTTCTAGGAAAGAAACACTTTACAAATAGAGTATGTGCACAATTATGTCTAAATATTCAAAAGATTCTTGTTTTCTGTGAACATTGTGAAGAAACAAAAACTACCCCTGGAAGTGCTCCAAGGAAATTAGTAAAAGTAATTGCAAACAGTAACAATGTAAATTTCTGTTTTTGGTTTTTTTTTTTTTAATTAAAAAAAAAAGATAGTATATTTTACAGTGTCTTCAAACTCTCTTCATCACTCTGAAAACACTATTTGTGCTGAAAATTCTGTATTTCATTTTTCTGTCATAGCATCTAATATTGTATAAAATTGTAAAGATGTATTGTCTGTGTTTCTGTATTTTTTTTTCCAAAATACAAAGTATAGTATTGTACCATATAGCTGAATTGATGGATTCAGATTAGAATCAGATAAAATGCACTTACTTGAACAAGCCAGTAATTACACTGGATCATGTAATATGTCTCTAGAGCCACTCTATTCTAGTTTGCTTAAAGAGCAGCTGACTCTGAAAGCATTCTGTTTACAAGCCATTCTGTTTCTATATTATATATTTTTCAATATTTATCTTCCATTGTTCTTTACTACTAGGAACATTTGCATGAAAACAGGATCTTTGTTTTTCAGGAGTCCATCTGCTACCATTGCTTATTCTCAGCCCGAAGTCATAATCCAGTGTTTATGACATCATCCTAACATTTAGAGGAACCAGATGAATTGTCATTAAAAACAAAGTGAAAACACACTCAGATTCTGTCTTCAGATGTGGTTTAAAAGGAGAAGCTAATGGATTCTCAGTCACAAAACCTTTTTTTCTTACAAATGCACATAATAATGCACAGCTAGGAAAACAGCAAGAAGAATCAGCAACTCCTTTAAAAGGTATGAAAGGTACTCTAGGGAGCTAGGGAACTAGACTGCAGAAAGTGGATTTTGCTATGGTAACACCACCTACACCTTTTAAATTCTCTAATGTCATCAAAACCTATGCTGATTTTACTTAATTACATGAATTTCATACTCAGACAAATTCTCACTTATCAAGTAGGATACCAGGAGAGATATTGTCAAAGCTTTGAGGGGACAGGAGTATCTGTACTCCAGACAATGTCCTCTCACTTAAAATAATCATACTTTTATAGTTGACTTTGGCAGAACACAGATTTATATCTGGATTCAGAGTATTTCTGATCATGGCTAATGATCTAGAATTGGCATTCCAGATGCTGATAAAAACACACATTTTTTTTTTATATTACAAAAAAAGAAAAGAAAAAAGAAATTAAAAGTAGTTGTCTAAATTCTTTCTCTACTTGGCACAGAGGGCCAGTACCTGCAGAGGAGAATTCCGCACTACAATGGCCTATCTTTATTGACTGCCATGGAAACATAGATGACTATCTTAGGGACCTTAACTTTTAGTTAATTGGTGTCCGATGAGGGAAGGCACATTCCAAGTAATAAATACAAAATGCAGTCTGGGAAATAGAACTCTTTTTCACTATTTCCATCATGCCAGTAAAACAGCTGTCTGTACCTATATTGTGAGCCAAGGGATTACAGCTCTACATACATAAGTCTAGCAAGCATGCAAGTTTGTGGGTAAACACATAAGTAATGTTAGGCAGAAGGCTAATGCATTGGTGATTTCTTTGCCATGGCTGCTTTCCATGTATTTATATTGATGAGGAACTGAACATTCAAACCCCTGAAATATTTAGACTAAAAATATTTAAATTGTATTAAGATGAGAGGGTGCCTCAGACAATAGCAATCTGATTGTCTCCTGTCCATGTTCTGTGGTTTTCAAACTCCAGTTAGATTAAATTTTCAACTGGATTAAGAGGATGAAACACGGCAAAGGACTCTCCCATAATTAATACAATTTTCTACTTGTCCACATACAAAAATCATTATTCATCACAGCAAATGTAGTCCTGCTAGCAAATGTGCAGGGAAAAGCAGCCTGGGAGAATGATAGTACAAGGTTTTAAATCTACAAACCTGTCGTGGCTTAATCCCAGCCCGCAACGAAGCACCACCCAGCCACTCGCTCACCCTCCCCCTCCTGGTGGGATGGAGGAGAGAATCGGAAAGGTAAAAGTGATAAAACTCACAGGTTGAGATAAGAACAGTTTAATAGCTGAAATACAATTATTAAGAATAATAATAGTGAAAAGGAAAACAACACAAAAAAACCAAAACCCAGGAAAAACAAATGTTGCAACCACCCACCAACCAACACCAGTCTCCAAGAAGCGATTGCTGCCCCCCTGGCCAGCTTCCCCCAGTTTATATACTGAGCATGACGTCATACAGTATGGAATATCCCTCTGGCCAGTCTGGATCAGCTGTCTCAGCTGTGCCCCCTCCCAGCTTCTTGTGCACCTGGCAGAGCATGGGAAGCTGAAAAGTCCTTGACTAGTGTAAGCACTACTTAGCAACAACTAAAACATCAGCGTGTTATCAACATTATTCTCATCCTAAATCCAAAACACAGCACTATACCAGCTAGTAGGAAGAAAATTAACTCTATCCCAGCCAAAACCAGGACAAAACCATACTAGGTATTCAGGAAGCATTTCTACAACTAAATTCTATGAGTACTCTTACTGTTATTTACTTTTGAAATATTTTTGCTTTCAGATGTCTTAGAACAAATTATAATTCTACTGAAATTTTTCCAACCATCATTGTTCACCTTATCAAACTACAATTTAAGTCCACATTCAGCCAGTGTGTGTGTTCTTAACCATGAACAGTTCCACTGCTGTTTACCAGTCTGAATGAGGATCGTAAAGAGTAACTTAAAGTTGTTTTCATTTGTTTTCATTTCACCCTTTACCTTTTGTGTTTTCAGCTGTGTTCACTTTCTCTTTCCCTCATCCTTCCTTCTCCATCTCTTGTAACTTGGTCTGCCTGATTTCTCAGCAACCTGATGTTACCTGCAATTTTGGGGAGGTGATTGCAAGGGATTGCTGATAGCATTTCAGGTGGGCACATGAAAGAAACTAGGTACTAAAATGTATGCAAACCCCAGGGGAGCCTTGGTGTATTGTAGAGAGCTTATGAAGACTTTCTGTTGTTGAGTGATTACATGAAATTTCTGACAGGTACTTATTTGCCACAAAAAACAACTAATAGCCTTTGTCACATATCAAAATTCTTTAAAGCCTTTCTTTGTCAAACTGAAGTTACACCTTCTATGATATATGATCTGCCAATGCCCTGTAACTGCATTTAAAAAAAAAAAAAGTTCTAGGCTTAAGGACAAGAGTTTCTACACCAGTCCTTCCTGTGAATGTTAGAGCTGGATTTCTATCAGTCTTCCGACTACATAAACATGTTTTAGTGTATACTCTTGAAAACAAAGAAAAAGCAACTCCCTCAATTCTCAGTTTGTTATTGTTTATGTGTTTATTTGTGTCCTCCTCCAAAAACTTGTTGAGCACATTGCTCTTTGTTCAGATTTTGTCTTTCTTCAGACACATGACCTAACAGTCCTCTTGCTTCATTTCAGGTTTAGAACTGACAGCTCCATCAAAAAGATTTTCTAAGAGAGATTAATGACTTTCATGAATCCACAATGAACACCTGAACGACTTTAGTACTTCTCTTTTTCTTATCTATAGTAATGGAAACTTTCTTTTACATGTTAATTAAAAATGATGTTTTAGCCACCATGTTACCAGTTTTTGAGAGTTCTGAGGTTCGATCTTATATTACTGATAAATTTTTTTGTGTTATATAAGGTCTTAGTCAATTATTACTGTGCCTTCTAGACCACCTTCCTTATGGGCCAGTATTGAACATACACTTATTATAGAAAGATAATAGTTTCCTTCCCAAATGTAAGCTGCAAGCAGGTTCAATTATTAGCTCTATTTTTGGGCTCATAAGGTCTAGATTTTCAGTTTATTTACAGCATCTTTGCAGCACTCGACACAAAGGGTTTCTAAACAGTCTCAAATATTTCAGGTAAGATGTCAGGATGTTTTAGATTCTCAGGAAATTTCTCTGCTTCCTAGCTTTCAAACAAAGCATTTCAAAATGTCTAATAAAAATAATACATAAACATAATTTACTCTCAGATTTATTTTTTATATATTACAACAATATGCCTTCTATATAATATAGTTCTATATGTTGACATAAATAGAATGTATATTTTGCAAAATAAATACTATGGAACGGTGTATATATTTAATGGCAAATATATTTAATAGATTTTACTAAATGTTTTGTTTTCATTACATGAATTTTGTAATGGGAAACAAGTTCCATGAGCTTTTTTTTTAATCAATTCTCAATAGAGAATTTTCCTCAAAACTCTTTGGTGACATATTTTTCCTCATCGTATTTCTGTGTTCCTGATTCTCTGTTCTCCTAATACAAAGTGAGAACACTTTCTGTTCTACCTATATTAGCCAATCATAAGAGCCATTTAAGACTCTATAGTACTGTGCCATTCAGTTATCTTACTCAAAACATCAGAGTTCACATTTCTTTCCTAAACCCCTTAATTTCTCATAGTCTCCAAATATATTGGAGAGAGCACAACAAGAATTTTTTTTGTGTGATCATAATGAAACTGTAATTTAAAATTATGCAAGAATTAACTGATCTTCTGCATGCTTGTTCAAATGTATTTCTGGGATAATAATACTTGCTGGCAATGTGGAGAGGAAGGTGCTAATTTAACACATTATCTGGCAGTGCCCTTTTATTTAAAATTTTAGAAATAGTATGGTATCATAAGTCACCACATGACTCATCAATTTTTTTGCTATATTTTACCTAAATGCATATGAATGTAGTCTTCTATTAAATGGATTTTGATTGCCCTTAGCTGTGCAAAGAGTTAGGCCCTTTTAATGCAAGAAAGAGTGATCATGTTTCTCTAAAAGAATTGAATACTGACACATTCTATAACATCCAATTTATAATATCTAATTTAAGAATTGAGGATATGGAGAAAATTAGTGACTTTTTAACATACTCTTCTTCGCTTATTTAGGTTCAGAATTTAAAAGCAATATATTTGAAACAGAACTTGGATCTGAATTGTACACAGACTTAATGCAGTGCTGAGGGAGTAGGAAGCCTTATTTGCTTGAATTTTTGTAGCTTCTCTGAATTTTAACCTGTTGTTATACACATTTTCTATAGCTGTTTGTCAAAGGCTTTTCAAATAAAGTTTAAACCCAAGGTTGTGATACTAGCAGTCACACTGAGTAGCACCTTATGCCATAGTCGCTCTCACTTAAATGTATTTAAATAAATTAACTGTGTAGAAAGGCAACAGAACCCAGTCCTATATGAGCTGTCAGTTTCCATATTTATCTATTTCCCCTTCAATCATTAATGCTATTAATGGCCAGTTGCAATCAAGCTTAGGTCTCCTTTAAAAAAACCAAAAGAAAGAAACACAATGCTGTCCTCTCCTCTCCGCTTTACTTTGCTTTGCTTTCTTTTCCTTAGAATGTTTCTCATTGACTTATAATGCTTATGAATTCAGTCTTTTTGGTGGACCAGTGAGCATGAGAAAGCAACTATCCTTAGCTTTCCAAGCCAATCAAGCAAATTCTCTACAAGTGGGTCTTTCTCCGGTCTCCACTTTGCTATCCACACATTACTCTCAGTGGCTCTGTTGATTCCTAGAACTCTGTTCTGTTTGATATTCCAGCTTCCAAAAGTGAAGCTTCACCACTTCCATTGCCCTTGGATCCAATCTCACAAAGTGAGCTCTGAGCAGACTTTGATGCTTGGAAGTGGAAAAAGCAAACAAACAAACAATCAATCAAACAAACAAGCAAAATAAAACAAGGAACCCTACCATGTCTCCCTATGCTTTTGGCTGCAGCACAATTTACTGTAATGCAAATACTTCTTGTTCCATAATAATATAAATTCATAAATGACTGAACTGCTTCCCCTGCCATTTTCTACTTATGTTTCTTTCCAAGAATGTATATAAAACAACTTTGAGGCAGTGTAACTAAAAAGAGGCACGAAATCAGAACATACATTTTCTTCTCAGAGCTTTTTTTTCCTTCCCCACCAAAAGGAAGCAAAAAAAATCTTTTCCCTTTAGCTCTGCTACTTGTAATAAGTCTCTATCAAAAATTAAAAGTTCAAAACAATGTTAGAAAAGAGTATAATGTATATCATTTTATATATTCTTGCACAGATTTCAGGTTCACCTTCCTCAGAATTTGTCACTTCAGTATTTTTTTAAGTAAAGTAGAAGGCTTGTTTATGTCACTCAGTTTCATGTCTAAGATTTAGAGGATTAAGATTTAGATCTATGTTAGATATATTTTCCTTTTATAAGACTACTTATCACTTCCTTTGGTGCCTAGGAATGTTTCCACATTAATATAAAATCTATATGAAATGAATCTTTGCTACCTTTCTCCAGTGACCTACAGAGGTATTGTACTTGATTCCTGATGCTTTTTTTCAGGAAGGCAGTGCTTCCTGAACAAGATGGCAGATTTTAATTTAGTGAGAATTTCTGGATTCTAGTTTATTGTTTTCTGCCCATATTTGTACTTGAACAACACTTTAGGTAACATATCATTATTGACTGGCTAGTCCTTCCCTAAATATGAAGATATTTTATTATGCCAGCTGGGAAAATCTTTGTCCAAACATTTGTCATCTTGAATCTGTGTTATTATAAACATCTCTTGGCCAGCCTTCCTACCTCATCTATTTCCCATTTATATTCCATTTAAAACATAACAGCATGGTTGATATTTTCCACACCTCACAACTCCCATGTTATGCTCTTATACAGTCAATTAAACTTCTAGCCTTGGGATAAAATTTAAACATATTATTTGCACTGAAACATTTTTTTTAAATAATTTGATTTAAGTTTATAATTCTTGGACATGGAATTCTGGGTTGGGCATTTTACTTGATATACCATCTGTACCCTGTTTAATTTCTGGGTACAGGACATTTTCACATCTGGCTTCTAGCTGATGACAAGCTTTTGCACATAATTTCTGCTCCAGTGAATTTCAGCGCTTGTAAGGAAAGATGTAAATGCTTTTTTTTTTTCTTTACTAGTTATTTTTGCTTAATGTTGTATGTAATATTGCGGCTGAGGTTTATATAAAGTGACTATGATGACAGCTTTCAGAATCTGTAAAAAATCAACAATCAGAGCAAGTTTTGAATTTGAACAAAGGAAGGTGAATAATTAGCAACTTGCCTGTATAACTGTATTTTATTATTTCATATATGCACATTTTCCATTGCATATTTTCTATATCTATGTACATATGAAAGCTGTGGACTGCTTGAAATAAATATTTTTACAATGAATAACGTCAGATTAATATAGCAAATATCTTTTCTTTTCTTAGGTTGTTAATTTTGCATATTAGCTGAGCAATGGCTGTCGAATAGTGATACCGGGTTCTCATTCCTTGTCATATGCTCAACCCTAAAATATTCTTTCAGTCTCATCCAGAATATTGACTCTTGTGATGATCCTGATAGAGCAGTCATCTCTGTTTCTCTTAGGACTTCTCACTTGATGCCACCATAAAAAAAGGTAAAAAAGACCTTAAAGAAAAAGAGCTACTACAGGTTCTTACATTGCTTTTGTATGGATTGGGATTGTCCCATTCTTCACAGAAAAATATGCTAATTCTAGTGTTCTTTATATGAAGAAAACAATCTCTGCCTCCTGAAATAAGTTGTTCTGTACTAAATATGAACATTCTTTAATGTTTCCTTTATCTAGTCTTGAGTTTTGTGAATTAAAAAACCAACCAAACAAACAAACAACTCAACAAACAAACAACTCAACAACTGACCCACCATCTATATAAAATTTTTGGTCTCTGAAATACTTTGGGATTCTTTGGACTGAATTGTGGCTTCAACAATGTATGTCTATTATTGAGTATGACAAACAAGCACACATCAATCATAAACAATCATAAATCCAAATGTGGAGCAACATAAAAATTATCCAGTAGCACACAAAAACAGAGCTGTTGAATCCTGAAGTTTTGTAGTCACTTTCAGTCTCTATTTTTTTAACTAAAAATGGTTTAAAAAGTACTTAAGAATCTTTTTTTTTTCTGACTGAAAAGTTGCAGCTGTCAGCTGTAGGTGAAGTACAGAAGTTACTTAAAAGATGAAACAGATGATAGGTGATGAGTCTATAGAGGCTGCATTGGAGATGCCCTTATTGCGGTGGTCAATATAATATAATATACACATCACAATAGAAATACCTTCAATCTAGAAACAGTATATATATTTGCATCAGTGTAGATCAGTAGTATAGAATATTACATGTTAATGAATGTTATAGCTAATTACTGTTGTCCTAGTTTCATTATGAACTGTTTTTCACATAATTGTAGGTGTAACTATCTGAAAAAACCGCATACATATGTTGAAAGTGCATGTAAAATATTCTGATCTGTCAATATTTTTCACCCACCTTGCTCAAAGTTACAATATCAGACCCTACAAGAAAAGAATAGAGAAACAAATTATTTCCTTAGCTCCTTAAGTAGATCCCTAAGCAGTTCCCTTACTTCCCTTAGTCCCTTAGTTTCCTTAGTTCCTGTAGTTTTTTATGATTGTGGGGGGCTGCCACCCATAATTGTTACATTCTTTGTCTTTTCATCTGTATATCTGTCTTCATCTGTTATTTGTAGGACCTTGGAGATGGAGGCAAGCTTTTTATTCTGTCTTCATATGATGGATACAAACCCCAACCATATTTCAGACTTGTCCATCTAATGGACTTGCTGCCCTTAATATTTTCTCAACAGATCACTATAGCTCTGGCTGTACCTGGAATAGAGTACTTTAGCATGCTTAACATTTTAACACATAGACAGACACTTGGTCATGCTGTCCACAAAGAATATGCACCATCTCTCTCTCTAAGCAAGTCTGTCCCTAAATATACAAGGTATATTTTGAGACCAGTCTCTTGCTGAGCTAATAGCTAGGAAGATGGGCATTAAGTGCATGGGTCCTGCAGTAAAGCACATTAAGCCCACTCCTACGTCAACTCATCCTCCTACAGCTTGATCTAGCCTTTGTGAATAGTTTTCTGACTGGTGAGTGGTCACTTAATGCAT
This sequence comes from Nipponia nippon, assembly GCF_047370975.1. Taxonomy (NCBI): domain Eukaryota; kingdom Metazoa; phylum Chordata; class Aves; order Pelecaniformes; family Threskiornithidae; genus Nipponia; species Nipponia nippon. The sequence goes on along the minus strand of NW_028262358.1, from coordinate 95,652,604 downwards.
GTTTGGCATTCACAAACAGTGTTGAATCTGTTTCAGTACAATTTATCCTACACTGTCTTGAATGGAAAAGAAAAGTTGTTAGACTCCCACCTCATATTAGGTCCCACAACCCAGATATTGCAACTGGAAAGTCTTTTCCTTCTGAGTATTTCCTGGCACGAGAACTTTGCCCTCGCAGACAGTCAATTATCCATTGCCACTAATCTGAAAGTTATTTATTTATTTATTTATTTACTTGGGTTTTGTGCAAATGTGGCAAGAGATACTGAAAATACTATACAACTTGCTTGAATTCTGATGTAACATAATACAGTGAAATGAGAGCAAAGCTTTTTTTTTTTTTTTAAAGGAACATATGAATTGCTAAAAATCAGACTTTAAAAAAATCCAGGAAGTGATCAGGATGATTTAACTCTTGAAGCAAATTTCAACCATAGTTTGGATTCCGTTGTGTCAGATGTCTTACTACAGTTAATTAATTATAATCCTTATGTCCTTAAATTTAAAAAAGCTCTCAGAGTTTTCAGATATGACTGGCCAGGCAATATATATAGACAGATATATATATATATTTATGCATATATATATATCATATATTATTTTAAAATACAGTTGATCGTACAAACTTTTTTTCTTTTTCTTCTTTAGATGTCAAAAATAGTGGCTTTGTCTGAATTCATTAAGATCAAAGTGGTAAAAGCTGATAAAGACTCAACACCTCTGACTGAGATCAGGTTTTCTAAAGAATCAGCTCCAGTTTAGGACTTAAATTAATTGGCCAGATTGTCAAAAGAAGTTGCATTAGAAGAGTGGGTAACAAGTGTTATGACTGGAACTGCTGAGTATTGTCCTTCATTTTTTGTCTATAGAAGACAAAATATATATTTTTAAAGAACTGTTTCCAGTTGCAGAGGATGAGTACTTAAAAATCTGGCCTTGAGGTCTTCTCAAAATCCAGCTGTAATTACAAAGCTGAAATAACCCTCTCAAATCATAGTTACTCAAAGTGTCAGGAATATTCTGAATCTGTATGGGCTTTATAACTTTGTCAATCAAGCCTATCACTAAATAAAATGTCAGTTGCTGAGCTTGTCTATTTATTGCCAATAAATTTTGAATTATATCTTTGACAATGTGCTTGGAAATTCATAATTTTACATCTTCCTACTAACTCCTCCAAGGAGACTTGCAAAGTATAGTCATGGTTTGCACTTGGAATAAAGTAAATTTTTCCTTTTAAAATGAGATGATATTTCTGAATATTATAGCAAAAAGAAGAGTGAACAGTTGTCCTTGAATCTATAGTATTATGTATTACAGCAGGAAGAAAGGATGAAGTTAAAAACAATTTTTAAAACATCTTAGAACCCAAGCAAGCAAAAATAACTGGAATTGTAATGTTTACCATTTGAAATGTTAATTATTTAAAGTTTCAGGAATTTCATGTAAATATTTGAATATTCCTTTCTTTTTACACAGCTCTCCAATATTTCAAATTAAATATGAGCTCATACAGGGGTGCAATGGTGCTGTGGTTCAGGATCTCACTTAACACATAGGAGAGGTACACCTGTCTAGTTCTTTGCTTCTCTGTACATTACATGTTTGAAAATCTTATTCTTAAACAAAGGACAAAGCCAATGCACCTGATTATAAATCATATTTCATTAATCCCTACACAATGATATGATTAGACGTTCCATATTTACAGATGATACATCTTCTCATGGGACATTATGTTACAGTGACATTCTTGTTATAACAGAAAGCCTAATGCTCGTGACATTACATTTCGGACTGTTTTATTTTGTCACATTTCTGTTGCCTCAATGTTTCCGATCATCTAATTCTATATGGTATCCTGATCCTCTTTTGTTTGACCATGTTCTCTTCAATGAAATACAGTAAATCCTTAATCATTTGATATTATGGTGACTATTATAAATTTTTCTTATAAAGCTTTGAGTTTTTGCTTAAAGTATGAAATTACACTTCAGTAACAGTTCCATTACCCATTGTGGATTCATACCTGTCTTTTAATTCACCCTCTTTACTGAAAATTTACCCAAATTTGTCATTTTTGGGGCGTACTTTGAATGATGTCTAAGGTAGCAAATTTCTTATAATAACTCAGTTTAAGGTGTAGAAGTATCCAACTTAGAGCCTTTCATCTGAGTTGGTTAAGTAGTAGAAAATCTGCTGCCCAAATTACTTGTTGAACATTTTTTATTTCTCTGTTGTACATAGGATTATATTTATCTTTATTTGGGAAAAGAAAAGAAAGGACTATTCTTTGAGGTATTCATGAAAGCATTCTTCTTTCTTTTTTTTTTCTCCAGTTAATAGAAAAAATGGAAAAATTACATATCCAGTAAAAGACAGGCATTATACAAATTCCTGTGATAAGTATATTAGCATGTGTTTATGTATTTATTCTTTGATCTATTTCTGTGTTCTCACTGACATATTCAACTGGATTCACAAGTAAGTGTGATTTGCAAAAGCACTCTCATATGTTGCCTCGCAGCTCCAAATAGGTAGCTGAGCTAGCTCTGACCGTGTCGGTGTGTCCACAAGGCACAGTGTGGAGCAGTGGGAAAGGACTAACTCAGATCCCCAGAATAATATAGCTATGGTATACATAACAGTATGTCAGTGCATGCAAACTTAATGCCTCTGTCCTTCAACAAAGGTTCAGACTTTCACACATATTATACATAACTAATTAAAAATATAAATATTACCTAGGTAATACCCTTGAGATGATATATATTATAATGTGAACCCGACAGGAATATTTCCTTTTTTCCCACACCTCTCCTGCCAATAACCTCTCCCCTTAATCCCCATTGTTTTTTATCTTCCTTAAAAAATTCCTACATTTGAGTCTACTCTGTTTTTCTTCTGAGTAGGTGTAATTATCATAGGGTGCCAGACTTCCTTTTCACTCCTGGTGCTTTTCAAAGAGTGTAGGTTACGTGAGGTACAATATATATACACCTTATCTGAGTGGGTTGCATGCAATGCTTCCCTGATTTGACTATACTGTTTCCTGAGAGGAACGCTATACCTCTAGAGAGGTTTAATTCCTTTTATATAATCTGGGAGTCTCTATGCCGTGCTCCAGACTTTCAGACAGACATCCTCCATGGCCAACTGTGAACAGTGTGGCAGCTTATATAACTCTAGCCCTAGATGCTGATATTGGGGGCAGAGAGGGAATATCAGGGAGAGGAGACAGAGAGAGGAACAAATATGGGTGAAGAAAATGAAATGTGCATTTTCACCAAACTATGACATTTTCATTGGTAAAAAGTAGTACTTTTCTACATACAAGTTGCAAGTGCATGTCTGGATGCTGGGAAGGGGGCATTAAAAGGAGTACCATCTGAGGGGTGAGTGGTAATTATAAAATGGGAGAGAATGAACACAAAGAAGTGCAATCATGCAAAGTAGAATACTTCATGAAGCATGTGCAAGAAGTTCTCCTGAAGCCTCTGATGAGGTAGGTGAGCTCTCCTCCACTCACTTATTCAGCTGGTGGCTGATGTCTTTCAGGAGAGGCATTTAATTTCTGAACACAACCTTCTCAGTGGGGCTGTGATTTTAAACCTACTGTGTAATGGAGTGTATTATCATTTACCATATGATGAGATGGCCTTGTCTGTCAGCCAGGGAGCTGCTTAATGTAATATATGGGTCAAATGAGCCAAAAAAAGAGAGAGGGAAAAAAAAAATCAAGAACCTTGAGCCCTCTAGCAAAAGGGGAAACTTCCCCTATGGCAAGGAGCCAGGTCATTTTTTAAAGGTCCATTTTCTCCTGAAAATTGATTGAGCAGCACTAAATAACTTAAAACAAAGGAATTCCAAGGGCAGAGGAATTTCTGCTGAATCAGCCATTGCAGTGATCACAGTAGCAGGTGTTGTCCTGTTGGCAGAAATAATTTTTAATGTTTGCAAATGTATTTATTTGCATGAAAAAATGGCTATTCTCCAAACATATCAGAGCGCTAAAGCCTTTTTTTGTGAATATTTGTATATGATAAATGAAGGAGCATTATAAAAGCCAAATCAATCAAATGTTCAGAATTTGACTAGTTGTTCCCAAACATAGTTTTGCAGTGGTTTAATTGATCCGTTTGAAGGTGTAACGTTATTTGGAAAACTTACATGACATCTGGCTATGTAAAAGCAGATCAATACCAAAGCTAAAAATGCAGAGATTTGTTGAACTAATCTTATGTCTCAGCTTGATTCAGTGAACGTGTTTATTTTTCAGTAACTTTGACCAGAAAAGCAAAATAGTAAGTCCCGTTTCAGTCCTTGACGAGAGTTCTATAGTAACCATGAAATGTACCATATAGACAAAATGGCAATTGTCCCCATTGTTCCTAACACTGGTCTTCTAAATTATAATTGTTTAAATCCAAGCTAATTATCCTAGAATCCTTTTATAATCTATATTGAGCAGAACACATCTTTGAAAGGCTGTTCAGCTTGGATATGTGAAAAATTCCAGAGCATGATTAGTCATGTATTGCACTCCATTGACTTAAAAGGAGCCTGGGTGATGGATTTAAATATAGACCATCTTTCTGACACTTAAATTAAGTGACGTTAATTCCACCCTAACTATATAAGCCATTATTCTGACAAACATATGGAAACATTGAAGTTTGATTAAAAATAAAAAAAAAAAAAGTGAAGACCTTTTCCATCAGACACATGGTCAGCCTATTTTTAGTCAGAAGTCTTACCCTTGTATAATAACAGACAGCTTCCTCCCACAGAAGATGTATATTCCCAGACAAGTGCACTACATGTGGAAATTATCCCTTTGAATCTGGTTAGTACCTCCCTTTAACTAAATCTGAGAACCACAAGGCTTAAATTAATGCCCAGTGTTTCTACAGCTAAACTGGCAGACCTACATTTAAGATGAATTTGATTCTTATCTGTAACGTATTCTCTTGTATATACTGCTTTCAAAAGCAGATGCATGGTTAGATGCAAGATGTACAACAAGAAGTTGACTAAAGGTCTGTGTGTGGCTGTTAAAAGATGCCTTCTTATATTATCACATCTTATTTTTATGATAGGACCTGCATAGTCTTATAGTTTTGTCTCATGTACAGTTTTGCTGCAGGTACAAAGCAGCATCTAAAACCATGGTGTAAGTAGATCTAAAAATAACTGTAGACAGGAAAGAGGCCCTGGAGAAATCTGAAACAGACATGATATAGAAACAAAGTAAATGACACTTGCTGTTCCCCCATGGATGTTTACCAAAAAAGACAGCAGCTGCCATTTTCATCACCCAGATCTGATTTAATCAGATCAATATACAACTGTCCTGGAATTCACAGTAAGCATAATGCTGTGAATCTCCCCCACCTTAATTCTTACACTTAAGATTTTCTTACTAAAGCCAAAGTATGCCCCAAGAAAAAAATTTCTGGACTGTTTCTATGGATGATGGTGAATTTTCAATATCAAAGATGAACCAGAAGTTCAGGCCTTCCCATCAGTCCCACTGATCCTAAATCCATATTGATAAGTGCCCTGTGGTGTTACGTTTTCTCTTGTCAGTCTCCTGTTTTCTTGACAGCTGTTGTGATTTGCTTTCAGTGGGAGTATGTTAACATTTAAACAGTAATTTGATGTCATCTGAGGATTCTCTAATAGGAAAAAAGATCTTTCAGTTTATACTGCACTAACATAATAGGAAAAAGTGCCCAGGAAAGTGCCCAGGTTCTAACCCACAAATGGTGACTTTCTGTATTGCTTCCATAATGTAAAGTAGCTTTCTGTACTGTCAGATGTACAGGCTATCTTTTGATTTTTGTTGTTGTTGTTGTTTCTTGTTTCTTTTTTTTCCCTCTTTTTTATGTTTTATGTTTGAAACGTCAGGAATCCCACGTCTTCCTATGCTCTTTTTGTTAGAGAAACCTGCTCAGATCAGACAACTAAAAAAAGTTTTGACACACAAATCTGTAACTTGTGCTGCCACACTCTCTCATCTCTGCTCTGACCAGCAAAGACAGGAGGTAGTTGGTGTTAAGTGGCCTCTCTCTCTCTAGTAAGTGTACCTTTGGTGGTAAGGACAGAGTTACAGCTCATGTTACAGCCCTTCGTAACATCATACTTGGCTTCTCTGAAAAGCTTAAGTAGAGCTGTCGATAAAGGCACCAGACTGACAGCTTGATATGCTGATGGCTCAGCTGGTGTTCAGTTGGACAGCCTCATCTGACTTGGCTTCACAGGAGAACCCATCATTTGATAATCATAATGTAGAAAATAAACAATAATAATAATAATTAAAAAAAAAACAGCCCACAAAGACAACTTGAGACATTCACATATATTGTAAAGAACTAGAAAACTGTAAAACCTTTTTTCATGCCTTTGTCTTACTGTTTGTTGTGAAATGTAAATTTATGGAGCTGTGAAATATCTTATCGAATATTCTACACAACCGTGTAAAAAATATAATTGTGTGAATAGCTCAGTTATTTAGAAGCCTAATAATGGGGAAATAATTAGTTCTGGTCATAAACTAGAAAAGAAAGCATAAACACTCTGTCATTTTAATCACCAATTCTATTATTTTGAATTTAATAAATGGTGTCAAATTAAGAAAGTTGCCCTATGTGACAAAATAAAAGTTTGGGGGATATTATCATACACCTGAGATATACTTCTCCTGTTTAATATTTTACAAGCCATTTTTATTGTCCTCTCACACAACAGCAGAACAAATCTGCATCTGTTAAGGTGAATTTATTTGTCATTCTTGTGTCTAACTATTCCCTTGTTCTTTTCTTGTATTGAAAAAATGATCCATTACAGAACACATGGCAAATACTTATTAAGATTTATTTTATTTTTTATTGCCTTTGCAACGTTTGCTTTTTAGCTCTGGTTATAAAACCTCAAATCTTCTTCAGTTTGGAACTTGACATCTACCAATAAAAGGGCAAAATGAAATACAATCTAGCAAAGAATAAGGTTTATGTTAGCTTATGTTTTCTGAAAAATCAAACAACAGCAAATATTCAAGGCACCACAGAATTTCCAGGCCATATAATTAAATCATTCTGAAGCAATAGACAGAGAAAGTTACTGATCTATATGTATGCAGGAATATACAGTAGCTTCTGAAGAAAAGAATATACACAGAAATGAACATTCTGATCGTAAGCAGACAATTATATGTTAAAGTATACATGTGAACACTTCAAAACTTGATTACTTTTGATTTTCGGAACTAATTGCTTAAACTGTAGCCTACAGAAACTAACTAATATGCCCCAGAGAAGTATTGGTATGATGTGGATGTTCATGTACTCTGGTGTTGGCTAGTTTAGTCTTCTGGTTAAAGAAATAAAGAAATAATGTGAGTTCAGAAGTATAAATTCTTTATATAGTCAGTATAGAGAGGTTGGCATCTGCAAATGGCAAAATAAAATAATTTGCTTCTAAAAAGAGATGTCCAGATTCAAGCTGCCAAAATTAGAAGCCACGATAAAACTTATATGCTTCTCATTATATAATACTGTGTTTATTTGGTGGATTTTTGTCACAATATTCACAAAGGTGTTTGGTGGGGTTTTTTTTCTAAATGTTCGGCACTTACATTTCACACCTAGGGCTTCTGGAAGCAATCCATTGTGTTGACTCTAGTGTTGACTTCATTAGTGTTGCAATGAGCAAGTACCTGACTAATTATGCCTGCAAATTATCATGAGCAGAAAATGGAAACTGCTTCCCAAAATCAAGATCTAAGGAAAACAAGGAATATAGAATTTTCATAACTGCTTTTCAGTATTGTATGTGTTCATTGTTTAACTAGTCCACAATAGTCAGAAAGCTCACAATAGTCAGAAAGCTATCTGTGAGAATCAAAATACTCTCCCAGAACTTAAACACTGTCACAATGTCTCAAATACTGAAGTTACTCAAAACAGATCACTGAAAAAAAGAAAGAAAAGCTATGATTCTACCAGAAACCATAGATCACGTTAAGCATTAGAAACAGGAGGAATTAAAATTCTGATGCCACATTCTTTTTTAGGTAGAACTTAATGAGAATAGAAAATAGCACAACATTAATCCATTCTTGTGACAAAACCTGCAACATAAATGGGAACTGGTACAAACTGATCTGTCCTTGCTATTGTCTTCTTGTAATGCCATGATCCTCTGTAGTTATCCGAGTGCAAAGTCAAACAAACTATTAGCTTTCAAATCAAATTGTACTGTTGGCAGTGGGTCCATTTAACTGAAACTGCAGTTTCTATTTCACTAAAAATAGGCAAATAATGAGATACAATGTGCTGAGCCATTCGAATTCAGTCAACAGTAATGGATAGTTCATAGTTAAGTAAAGGGCTCACTTTAACTGTTGGGCATCTTTTGATTTCAGGGCTGATTTTTCCACAGAGGTTATGTGTATGTCCCTATATATCTGGAAGCTTTGGGTTAGTTAGATGCTTTTGTATTTAAGTACAAAGAAACTCTGAATGACACTATTTATACTAATTCAGTTGTGTGGGATGTAGTGAACATTTAAAAATAGACTACATGGCTATATATCACAGGATTCGACATTCAAGGTTATTTCAATACACAATAAGAACGATTCTGCTTAAATACTACCATAAGAGAGGCCACACTGATCAACTCAAGGCATGTCTCTGAAGTATTCCAGTTGATTAGATCTACCGAGTGTTGCTTCCTCGCCTACAACAGTTTCTAATGTCTTTGTGATATTATAAAAAAGGTTAAATATTCATCTCTGATTCTTTGCCTCTTCTGAAGCAACGGAAATCCCATTTTGCAAAATTACCTTCTTTTTGAAAAGTCAAGATTACTAAGAAATAGTAGTCAAGGTTTTAATTTTCACCTTCTCGATGAATAAAGAGAAAAAATCTAAACACGTTTTTTTATTATTGTCAGAGAAGTTTAGCAGAGCATTAGAAGAGTGTTATGATATTGACTGGCCTAGAAAAGAGAAATATGCCTGTAAAAATGAAATATCAGGTATATCTCAATTATTTAATTCACTCATTTCTCAAAAGCAGCAAACTTGTGGGGTTGAAATGTGTTAAAAACATTTATTTTTTTTTTAAAAATGGGTCATCTTGTTTTTCCCTCCCTTATTAACCCACATGTAATAGATCTCCAGCACTGAGATACACCACATCAATGGGCAGATTTTTAAAAAAAGCTCTTGATTTCCCAAAGCGATTCAAATTTAGATGAGTTTAAACATGATAAACAAGATAAAATGCCCGAAAGAGTAGAATCAAGAGGGAAAAAAGAAAATAATACAAGCTATTGCAAACAGTTATAGTGTGTACTATAATAGAAATGACAAATTTATCAAACAGAGGTTGATCCTGTGAAAATGATGAATTGGTTGACATAGGTTTCAGTTAATAAAGAATGAAAATAAGTGTAAAACAATTAAAACCACTCACCATCATGTATAGATAACAACTAGTTAGCTTTATTTAGTGCTTAGATAACTGGGTAGTGTTATTTGGAAAGATTATGAATTTAGTTGATGAAGATATTTGTGCTGATCTTAATTCTTTAACACTGTGAGATATTTAGTTTGGAATTATATCTGCTTAAAATCTAAAAATCGATAAACAAAATGTAAAACTTTACTATCTTAGAATTCAAATGTTTATTTAAAAATGGAAATGCCAGTTCTTACTGTCTACATTTGTGTTACTGGATCTAAAAGCACTTTCCTGCTCTGGCTTCAGGTATATGACTTGGTTTTATCAAGGTGCACATCACAGCCCTCTGCCCCATGCTCCCATCAGTGGAAACTATGATGTACAGGCTGAAAAGAGACATTATTTTTGAAAATCAGATTCCTCTACTGATACTACAGTTATATACTTAATAAGGAAAACATTTTAACATTTTTTTACTTAAAGTTCAGAGACAGACCTTTTATCAGGCATGCTAGGACTCTCACCATTTTGGGGTAAAGTATCTCTTTGAATACACCAAACATTCTCTTTTAAGAAGCATCCCCTTGCCATTTTCATGAGTTTCCTATGATCCACAGAACTGCTGTATTTAAATTAAACCTACATATTTTAAAATCCACATATTTAAAATCCACCTACTTTGCCCATTTTCAGTTCTTGTATGCTTAGTCTTCTCTCATAAAGTGATGGTCAGTTAATTGGAAATTATGCATAGCTGGAGGTTTTTAGTGACTCCCTGCTAACTCACATCATTTGCTTTTTCAAATTTTAGCTTTACATTGCTATCCTATTTCAAAAAAGAGTGCTTTTGACTAGGCCAAAGACTCTATTTTTTTCTTCTGGGCTGGGTTTTTTCCCTCAAATTTGTAATTCCCTTCCAGCTGAGCTTCAAATGCACTCTTGACCTGAAACATAAATAAAATTGCCTGCACTTTTCCAGACACATTAATCCTACTGTAGTAATTGTGTGTGCGTAAATTGTTGTAGAGACACCCACAGACTCATGGACAAAGTGTTTGTTAAAAGGCAAAACTAATTTATTGGGATCTTGGCAAAGGCTAACACTCATATGGGAAATCAAATCTCTTGAACAGCATGGTCATCTGCTGTTTGATGACAATGGGAGTTGTCACTGCAATAATCGTTGCAGTGGCATCTTCAGCTGGATTGGTCAAGATTCCAGCTGCTCCGTGGTCCTACATGACCACTCCAGCATCTGAATAATCCACTGCTATTGATTACCTTAACTACATACCAAACATTTCTCAAATATCTCAGCTATGTACAAAATGCTGTCCTATGTGACCGTTTTTGCATCTGCACGAGCAGTTTTCTATTGGCTTTTTCTAAATGTTTTGTCTATGTATACCTTGATTAGTTCTGCAGTAGAAACGGCCTGGGGGTCTTTGGGATACTTCACATGGGATATTAATCAGAACATTTAAAGACAATGTTTGGACAAAGCACAGCAGGACATGCCTGGGGGAATTGCTTGAACTGTCCAAAATTCCCACATGGAGAGCTTCTGTAAAAATCAAGCAGCTGCCTGATGGTGAAGGTGGTTAGCGGTGCAGTCAGTTGACTGGTTAAAAGTAGGTCCTTTGTCTCAAATCAGTTATCTCACATATGCAGATGGCTGGCTGGGGAGTTCCTGGACAACCCAGGGAATTAATGTCACAGACCTGATGCCCAGCCACACCACAGTTATAACTAAAGGGCAGACTGGAATTTCAACTTGTAACTCACTAATAGCTAAGACTTGCAGCATTTGCCACATAACAGATCAATGAAAATGCTTTGGCATATGTAAGGTTAAAAAAATAAATGTACAAATCCAAGGAAAATACGATTGAAGTAAGAATAGAGCATGATTATGTTTTTTTTTTTATTTTATTCTGTAGAAGAGTAGGATTTCCTTATCACTGGCAAGCAGGGTCAGTATATATATGTAAGTGCAGAAAATCTCAAAACATGCATGCAGATTTGAACAGCACTTCCAGTTCTCTCTATCTTGTATTATAAAACCGCACTCCCAGAAAATCTTTTGTTTAGGCTAACATTTGTCTTCACCCTTGTCATGATGGATTTATTTTTTGTTCATGCTTTTTGGCATCTGACCACAAGATACAGCATACATGATGAATTGCAAAAGGACAGTCTTTGGGAGGATGGAAAGGGACAACTAAGCATTTCTTAGCACCAAAAGTAAGAAAATTGTTTCTTTCTTTTTGACTGTCTGTTCTACTGAGTTTTGCTTTTGCTGACATACTGTTACGTTTATTTCCTCTGTAACAGAAAAAAGGTCAAGGCTGCAGGAGCAGTATATTATTGCATTTATTTGTCATATTGTTATGATTGTAATATAATGAGCACTTAACAATTAATTGTTTGAGATCTAATAAAACTGAGCTCTGTTTTATTGGTTCAGTCCAATTCACTGATTTTTTTTTCCTTCCTTAATTTGTTTTGTTTCTGGCTTTTATTTATTTCGTTGCCATACATCCTTGTCTTCTTAGAGATTTGTGTGGATAAAATAAAAACCTGCTTTGTTGTCATTGGTTTATTCTGATTCAATCCTGTCCAGAACCATGGAAAATCCAGCTAGAAGGCAAGGTTTTTTAAGCATACAGTGCCTCTTTCCCTTAGCCTCCACCAGCTGTGCAAATTAAAGAAACCTTAAATGATTTTCTACCCTATCAGAGCATTAAGCAACTTGTTTCCTAGGGCAATGACACTTTCACTCCCTGTGGACTGCCCTTTTACGCAACCTTATGCTTAGCTGTGTGCAGTCTTTATCTTCTACCTCCGTTCCCTCTCCTTTCCTGTTTTCTTAGCTATAATTGAACGTCATCACATGGAAAATCTTTGTCTTGCTGACTTCAGACCATTTCAACTTTGTGTCTGTTTTCCAAATTTTCAAAATCAAGCATTTTTTTCTTTAATTTTTCACAATAATTTTATAAACGTTTTAGGGATGTATCTTCAGTTTATAGCTCTCTGCAGTTCTGTGTGTTTCCCCTGGGTCTGTTCACCTCATGGTATCTCTGTAATTTTGTTCTCTTAAGTATATTTTAGCATGCAAAAACAATGGGAGATAAAGTGTCCTCAGATATTAGACAAAACCTGCCACAGATCTTACTAAAATTTCCTGCCAATAGTGATTTTGCTGATAAGCATCATAATTACTAAGAAAATATGCTGGTTTGTATCATGTGTAGAAAATTATAACAACCTGATTAAGATACTGACAGTGTTACAATGCTGCTTGCATTCATTATGGAGGCTGGACAAGCCACCTAAGTGACTGATGAGTATTTCCAATATCTAGGAGACTTCAGACATTTTTGAAGGGCAAAATTATATGTGGCTGAAAGATGATTCCTTTCAGGGTACAATGCCATGCACTTTCGTACCTATGAATCCCACACGCCAGAGCAGCTCAGCCGCAACTTCCTTATTCGGGAAATGAAGGAAATACTTAATCTCTTCACCAGAGAGGCTGTGTTTGATATCTTAGAGAAGCACAAGGATCATAGTTCACCTGATCCTTTTATGTTCACCGCATAGCACCCAAACAGTTTAAACATGATTCAGCCTACTCATTTCTACATTAAGTACCAAATGTCTTAGAGAGTGATTGTATTGCAGAAGGCAGAGGACTGCCAGTGTAGTTGTTTTTCTAATTAATCCCTAAGGAAACCAAGTGCTGTGATTTGAAATTTTGACTAGTCTAAGAAAGAAATTAACTTTAAAAAGGAAAAACTTTGTTATCAGTAAAATGTAGGTATGCAACATGATATGTAATGCTTTGGGTATGACTTAATGTATAGTGAATATTAAGAGATACTTCTTCAATAAGTGTAGTTCTGCACTCGGATAAGTAACAGACAAAAGACTGTCCCTATCTTGCTTAACCAAGAAGCTGTATAATGTCTGTGATTAGGATAGCTGAGTTCCTATTTGATCTGCTAAAAACCTCCACTTACATGGTTTCCATGTCCAGAAACATAAGGACTGATTCTGATCATTTTCCCTACAAAAAAGAAATGCCTTCTGTTTGACAGTTAGCAAAATGAAGAGAGTTTGGCACTTGAGGAAGGCTGTTCACTTGTAAGACTCCTTTGTGTTTTGCCTGCCTGGGGATATCTCTGAATCTGCAGCTGAGGCATTCCACAGCCTAAAATGTCTTGTACCAACAGACTTCCTTGCTGAACAAAGACTAGAATTAGCTGCTCTCAAACAGATTGAGGCAATTCGACACTTTCAGAGCAGCCAAGCAAGGGGACTTTTCATTATTTCATGGTCCCACCAAAGTTAGGAAGGGCAGTGAATCCATGTAAAAAACATTTGCCAGACAGGAGGACAGAACCTTTTTAGAACAAGTCAAAGGGAGACCAATATTCTTCTGGAATGGTAACTACAGTCTAGGTCACCTTTAATGGTGGTTAGAGGCCTAAATTTAGGTTGCTGAATCAAGCCTTTAGGTGACCAGTGGCCAGGACTTAAGCTATCTGTAACTTGAAGCTCAGTTCTTTGCAGAATGGCTGTGAGACATTCATCCAGTTTTATCACAAACATTGCTGCTGAGCTGTGAAAGACGACGGAAGGTGAAGCCAGGCCGGGTAAATAGAGTGAAAACAAAGAAACGGAAGTGTTGAGATGGTAATAGCAACTCAGGGATCTAGAAGAAAAACACCAACACAAAAAATGCCTAAAAATCTAAGTAAAAAAAAAAAAAGCAGGGAGATAGGAGATCTCAACTTGGCCATATCCTTATTAGGCCATTCCAAGGAGTGATGGAAGCCAGCTCTTCCCCAGATGACTGATGAGAGCTGAGTTAGCACTAGGCTAGGATAGTGAGAATATTAATTCTTAGCCCAGTATCTTGCAAGTCCTAGCTCTCAGCTGTATCTATTAGCCAGTAAATAGTTTCTGGGTGCTCGTGAGAATGTGCATCTTGCTCTCAGAGCCTCTTTGCGCACAGCAAAATATGCTTGGAAAAAAGTGTGATTCAGTGAGGGAAGGTTGCACCAGGAGACTACTTCAGAATGAGCTGAATCACTCTCCAGAGGTTAACTTTCAGGCAGGTAATATGGGAGATAGGTATGTCTGATCTTTAGAGCAGCTTTAGCATTGCTGTGAACAGATAAATCAATCAATGCAACCAGCCAGCCAATGTGAGATCTTTTATTCTTTGATATCTACATCTTCTAGTCTGGTAGAAGTGGTAAAAAATTCCCTTACAACAGTTCATATCTTTGGGAGAGAGATTTTTACTGTGGTTGCCTGCTCAGGGAAACATTGCTTTATTACTTGTTAGACCACATTGTCAATTTATTTCCTTTGCAGGGGTTGCGGATAGATTTATAAATTTAGTTTATTTTTTGTAAATGAAAGATGAAATTCTTATTTTCTTGTGTAGCACCAGAAAGACAGGACTAAACAGGCAGATACAGTGCTTGTGCTTTTATGCAATCCTGTTAGTACCTTCCTAATTAACTTGCCATGGGTCTGAAGGGTTTTGAGACTCCATTTGCCTCAAACAGCACAAAATCTGGATTTATTCAACCTCGCTTTAGGCTTCAAACTGAGATATTTGTGTTAGGAGCGTAGCCACTCAAGGCTCCCTCTATACTTGTTAGAGAGAAGTAGGCTCTCCACAGGATGATTCAGATCTTAGCTCATTTGAATGTCTCTCTCGAGGTGTCATTCTGTTAAGTACAGAAATAGCTTATGCCATTTTTGTGCCTAGGTTAGGCTCCTCAGGAAGGTGTCAAAAGCTAAGTGGAATGAACTAGATTAAATTTTCTGACAAAGAGTTTAGATTAAAAGAAAAAAAAGTCCTTCCAATGATATACGTCATATCTGCAAGTTGTTAACTTAATGAAAAGGGAGAATAAACATTAGACTTCCTTTCAAGCTTACTCCCTAATTTCCAGCCTGTTAACTCACCTGGCTGCAATTACGTTTAATACTAACTTGTGTGCCTGTGTTGCCCTGTCAACCAACAGATTGGTACTTCATTGCTTGAGAGTTACATGCTGATGTGCTACCAGTGTTCAGATGACATTGTGAATATTTTTGCTCAGTTCTTCTGCTATGAGTTACAAAGTTATGCAGGGTCTTGGTTTTGATTCTCCTCCCCTAATGTCTGAACAGCCAACACTCTCAGCCATCTAACTCCATGAGAGCAAGGAATGCAATCAGAACCCAAACTGCCTGAAATAATAATATGTTTGATCTGACTTATAACAGACAGGTGTTTTTCCAAGTATTATTGCAGCACTGCCTCACAGTGCTGCATTTAAAGCCAAAGTGTCAGAATGCAACACACCTCCAGACATCAGTGCTTTGTAAAGCAAACCAAACCAAAATAAAATAAAATTAAAAAATGGAATGGGAGTCTTCCCAGCTACAGCTTCTATATGTGCCTAAAGATCTTTTCATCTAGAAATGATATAACTCTTTGTCAAAATTGGGGCAGAAATTCCGCTTTGTTCAGATCTAGGACACAAAGCTCACACTGTGTAGTAGCCACAAGAACTAGATGAATTATTGATGAGCAAAACGAGAATATTAATTCACAGAGGAGTAAGATATATTTTTTTTTAGCTTCTTCTCATGCTGGTGATAAAATATCCTGTATCATTTGGTATGAGCCTCATTAAATATCTGCATCCCATGCCTTTCAAAACTCAAGCTTTAGTGCTTTCTAGCCTCTATTTCAGCGTTAAATGCTGGCAGTGAAATCAAGATATATGAATTACTAAGAGCAAATATTTTGCTAAAATGACAGGGCATTCAGTCCCTCTGCCTTGCCATTATAAGTCCACATTCACACATTTTCCAACCTTACAAAAGCAATTGACACAGAGATTTCAAATAAACATTTATTTTTACCTTCCTGTATGTGTTGTTTATGTTATTTTAATTGTAAGCTTTTGTCTGGACTGAAAAAAACATACAAAGAGAATAAGCAATTCGCAGATCATTTCTCTAGATCATGGGAGATCAAGGTCCTCTGTCCATAAGAGGTGGTACTCATATTGACCAGATAGCTGGAAGATGCCTTAGTTACTAGACTGTAAAAAACTCTGGCATTTTTTTCTCTCTATCCTTCTTCCTAAATTGGCAATAGAAAATGAAAAAAAATTGTAAGGCAAGAAAAAAACCAGAAGTCTGATTTTGCACCCTGGTAAGATAGCATTGTTCCTAAGATGGTAAAGTTCTGGGTTTTGTTTCAGTGCTGCTTAATCAGTATATCTAGTTAACCTTAAATGCAAATTCATAAACCATCTTTAAGTATATCTGTTCTAACCCATACTTTGTGGCACTGAAGTTTTGTCTAAAATGAGATTTACCTAGAATTTAAAGAGAGTTTGCTATTGCTCTCTAGGGATGTTAAAATAAATGAACTCCAGATAGGTGAGTTGGGGAAATAGACTTGGATTTCCTTGCCACTCAGAGTATTTACATATATATATATATTTACAGGTTGGACTCAATGATCTCAGAGGTCCTTTCCAACCTTAAAGATTCTATGATTCTATGATTTCAGACAAAACGATGAAACAACTACCATTTTCAACAAACAATAAAATAATATCGTGGAAATACAGAATCAAAAAATATTCAGGCCAGAAGGGACCTCTTGTAATTTAGTCCAACATCCTGCTCGAGGGTTTGGCCACCCGCATGGCAAAAAAATTTCCAATATCTAATCAGAATTTCCCATGTTCTAACTTGTGTCCTTTGCCTCTCACCCTATCACTGGGCACTTGCCAGAGGTGTCTCGTTCCATGTTCTCTGTGTCCTCCAATCAGGTAGCTGCAGACAGCAATAAGATCTCCCTCAGCCTTCTTTTCTCCAGGCTGAATCAGCCCAGGCCTTTCATCTTCCCCTTGTCTGTCATGTGCACCAGCCCCACGACAATTGTGGTGTCCTGTGCTGGATTAGCTCCAGGATGTCCATGTCCTCTTCTAATGGGAAGCTCAAAACACAACACTGCACTCTTGGTTGCACCAGTGCTGAATGGAGAACAAGGATCACTTATCTCAATCTGCTGGCTACAGTCTTGTTTGTACAGCCCACAAGGAAATTAACTTTTTCTGCAAGGATGCACTGCTATTTCATGGTCATCTTAGTGTTCACCAGCTTCTGCAAAGCTGCTTTTCATCCAGTCGACCCCCAGCATGTACCAGCACATAGGTTTATTCCTCCCCAGGTGCAGATTCTTGCATTTGCTTTTATTGAACTTCCTGAGGTTCCTGTTAGCCCATTTCTCCTGCTTGTCCAGGTCCCTCTCAATAACAGCCCTGCCCTCTAATAGGTAAGCGCTCTTCCCACTCTTTGGGGTTGTCTGCAAATTTGCTGAGAGCACACTCTGTCCCACCATCCAGGTTGTTAATAAAGATAAGATGTATTGGTTCCCATACTGATTCCTGAAGGACCCCACTAGCTACTGTCCAGCAACTGGACTTTCCACCACTAGTCACAGGTCTTTGACTCCAGCAGTCCAGCCAATTTTCCATGCACCTTACTGTTTACATATCCACTCCATATCTCAAAAGTTCAGTGCTAAGGAAACTATGACAAATTGTGTCAAAGACCTTCCTAATGTCAAGGTATGCAGCATCCACTGCCCTCTCCCTGTTCACAGCAATAATCACTTTGTCACAGAAAGCAGTTAGGTTGACCAGGTATGAGTTACCCTTGGTAAATGCATGCTAGCTTCTTCCAGTAACCTTATTGTCTTTTATGTGTTTAGAAATAGCTTCTGATACGATTTGCTCCATTACATTCCCAGAGGTGAAGGTGAGACCTTTACCTGCATCCTGCTTCGAGCAGATGGATGTGATGTTTGCCTGTTTGCAGTCATCAGAAAACTTCCCCAACTTCCATTAACTTTTGAAAATTATAAATGTTGGCCCCTCAGCAACATCAGCCAGCTCATCTGGTACCCTTGGATACAACCCATTTGGTCATACAGGCTTGTCTATGTCTAATTGGCTAATATTTAAAAACTAGAAATGAGAAGTCTATGGTGGAACCATCTCTGGAGACATCTGAAGGCTAAGAGAACTTAAATATAAATGTAAACCTTTGCTTTAAATTTAAGCGGAGCAGATTTTGCTTATCAACTATAAAGTTGTTCAAAACATTATTTTGTTTGATTGGCCTATAGCTGATCTATTCTTCCCACAGATATCTCTGAGTCCAGTAGAAAGGCAAGTGCTATCTAAATGGGAATTTCCTACCCATCAAAATTTTGAGGATGAGAGAAAATATGTTTTTCAGTTAAGCTTTAATCCATTCCCAAGCCTTTAAACAGCTCTAGCTTCCATACCATATCATGCTACTATTCCATTCCTTCTTCTATCATTCTTTTTCTTATGACACTCCTAAGTATATCAGCTGCCCAGCACACTTTTCAGGCTTTGCAGTGTATTGGTTTGACAAAGCTCTTTTTTAAAATAATTTCTTTTACATGTCTTTTGGTCATTCATATAAATTTAGTCAAACATATTAGATTAGTCAAACATATTTTCTGAACCTTGATATGTAGAGCAAAGATTTAATGATCTCTACGATAAACTTCTATTTGAAGCAATAACAGAATGTATTGGAATAATGTTTATACTGCATCAACAGACATCTAAATGGAGACGTCTTTTTAACTCATGTCATTGTTATCAAAAACATTCCAAGCAAGTGACATTAATTCTGTTATTCCAGTTTTGTGACCAAATTTTGTTTATTCAGTCAGGGGAAACTAAAGTTGTTTGTAATGCTAATTTATTTTACACAAACCACTTTAATTTAAGTGGTGCAATCATTGGAAAGTAAAGAGCTATTAGACTGCATACAATGAAAGGAAGGGTAAAGTATATTCTGCCCCGTAATCAGCTGTTGGTAAAGGATAAAAATTTTTGCTTTCAGTTATTACACAAAAGTTTGGAATGAAGTGTAAAGGAAGAGAGAAAAACAATTTATTTAAAGTCGATTGCATTGTTTGTTTTCTATGAGAACATAGCTGTGAATCATTACCTAGGTTCCAGTTGGCAGAAAAACAAAGGATTAACAGTATGTAGACACATGTATACATTTAACCCACAACATTTAATGTGATTGAACTCCCATATCTTTTTTCTGTAGTCCAGTAAATATGATTTCTGCCCTTAGCAGGGGGAGGCCGGGCTGTGCACTGACCTGGCAGTGCAGGGGCTCAGCCTCTCCATGGCCTGAGCTGGGTGTTGCTAGTTTAACCGCTGCACTGGGGCCAATGGCTGCTGCCTCCCTTGCTCCAGCTTCAGTTCTAGGGGTGGCCCCTCGGGGGAGGGAATGACATCCCCCCATGCACCCCCAGTCACTGCCTGACAAATCATAGCCCTTTGTGTGCATAGGGCTGGAGGGGCTGCACCTGGCAGCCGAGGAGAAGGATGCAGGCTGGATGAGAAAATTTGTAAAAATAAACCCAAACATAGCCAAAGCCAGCGGGAAAGATTCCCCCCACCATCATGCCCCTCCCAGTGAAGAGGGGAGGATGCTTGCAGCTCCATGTGCCACCCTCACCTCTCTGTCTGAGGACTGACACTGTCAGCCTTAGATCCAGAGAGACATAGGAAGGGTAAGCATAACCTCGGAGAAAAGGGGCAGCTCCTAGTTCAATTGTGCTACAAAATCTCATAGTATTGCTGTGACTGGACTACCAAAAATTCTTGTATTTTCATCGAGTTGTTAAGATTTTAATTAAGCTAATAATAAATTATGTGTTCCACATATCTACACTGGGATCAATTATTGCCTATAACAAGGTTTGGCACATAGCATGTCATACCTAGTCACACAGAAGAAGGAAGTGCTTTTTAGCAGTATCACTTGCAGTTGCATTTTATAAATGTCATCATCCCATGAGCAATCTTCAAATCCTTACTTCACAACTCATTCTCTATTCTTTTTAAGAATAAAGGGGACAGGTCTGGCTTCAGAACAGAGGCAAGATGCTGAGATAGATTTATATTAATGTCTACATGAACACATCCTGAGCTTATTCTGTTTTTTCTTTACCGGTACATTAAGTGAAATGAAGGCAAATTCTTAGGTTTGGTCAGACCATGTCTCTTTTTCCCTATTTTTGGCCTGTTTACATTAAGACTTGAGAAATAATTTACTGAAATAGTTAAAACTGAGTTTAAAGAATCTCAATAACTCCTGGTGGTTTCCTATTTTTCTTACAAGTAGTCTTTTGCCCTTCTTTTTCCAGATTGTTCTTAGAGTCACTTGGGAATATTTAGCTATAAGACAAATGTTACACGGCTCACCCTAAACATCGAGACAAGGGTTTTATTAGATTTCTGCGGCTTCTTTTTGTATTCACATAGATATTTTGTTCCAAAGAAAACCAGCACTCATCAGAAAAGAAAGAATGTGTCTACATTTCTTATTTTGACTTTACAGAATCACTTAGGTTGGCAAAGTCCTCTTGAGGTCATTTAGTACAACCCCCTGCTCAAGAAAGATCAGCTGCAGCAGAATGTCCAGGACTATATCCAGTTGGATTTTTAATATCTCCACAGGTAGAGACCCGCCACAACCTGTCTGGACAACCTGTTCCAGTGTTTAACCACTCTCACACCATAATTTAAAAAAGCTGTTTTCCCATGTTGAGATAGAGTTTGTGTTTTAATTTGTGCCCACTGCCTCTTGTTCTGTCAGTGGTTATTACATGAGAAGAATCTGGTTCCCTCATCTTCATTATCTCCCAAGGAGGTGTTCATACACATTGACAAGATCCCACCTGAGCCTTCTCTTTTCCAGGCTGAAAAATCCCTGCTTTCTTAGCTTCTCCTCATGTGAAAGATGCAAAAGTACCTTCATCATCTTTGTGGCCCTGCTCCAGTAAATCCATATCTTTCTTGGACTAGGGAGCCCAGAACTGGACACGGCATTTCAGATGCTGCCTCACTGGTTCTGAGTAGAGAGGAATAATGACCTCCCTTAACATGCTGGCAAGTCCAGGATACTGCTGGCCTTTTTTGATGTGGGGGTGTATTAATTGCTTTTGGTTAGTTTGTTGTCCACCAGGACCCCAAGGACTTTCTCTGCAGATCTGCTTTCCTGCTGTTCAGCATCCAGCATGTACTGGTACCTATTCTTCCTCAGATGCAGGACTTGGCACTTCCTATTGTTGAACTTCATGAGATTCTCCATGGCTCAGTTCTCCAGCCTAACGAAGTCCCTCTGAATGACAGCACACTCACCTGGTGCATCAGCCACTTTTCATAGTTTTATACCATCTGGGAAGTTGCTGAGCATGCACTCTGTACCAGGATCTAGGTCATTTATGAAGATGTTGAACAGTACTGGCCCTAGTATTGACCCCTGGGGTACATCACTAGTGACTTGCCTCCAGATGAACCTTGTGTCACTGATCACAACCCTCTGGGCCCAGCTGTTCAGCAGGTTTTCAATATGCATCACTGTCCACTGATCTAACCTGTAAGTTGTCAGCTTGCCATGGAAGATAGTGTCAAAGGTTTTACTAAAATCAACACAAAAAACATCCACTGCTCTCCCCTCATCTACCAAGACAGTAACCTCATTATAGACATCTATCAGATATTCAAGCATTATTTCCCCTTGATAAACCAATGCCAACTACTCTCAAGCACCTCTTTGTACTTCATGTGTTTGGAAATGCTTTCCAGGAGGAAAGGGCAGACAATGCTGGACAAAGAGGAAGAGTGAACAAAAAGTGAGAAACAGAGGGAATGCCAATGTCAGAAGAAGGAGGAACACCATGGCAGAACAGATATTCTCTGCAACCCATGGAGGAGTCCATGATGGAATAGACGAATGTTCCTCAAGGAACTGCCACCCATGGAGAAACCATACTGGAGAAGATGTTCCTGACAGGACTGCAGCTTGTGGAAGAACCCACAGTGGAACAGATGGATATTTCTGAAGGACTGCAGCCTGTGGAGGAACAATACCGGAGCATGGGAAAAGTGTGAGAAAGAAGGAGAGGCAGAGAGAAACTGCTATGTACTGACTGTAACACCACCACCGCCACCCCCATTCCCCTTATGCTGCATAGGGATGGGAAGAGAAGAGGAAATTCTAATTGTAACTGCTCAGCAGTGGTAATTTGTGACCAAGGAATGGTCTGGCATGGAGAGCAAGGAGGATCAACTGCAAGAAGGGGTTAATCTGGCTGGAAGCAGGAATGCCAGAGACAGAACAGACTGCTTGCAAGGGAGTGAAGTTTCCCTTGGTGATGAGATAACAGCTTCAGCATTGTCTTGTAACTATTCTGGAATGGGAGCTCTCAGGTGCCCAAGCTCAAGGGCTGCCTTCGGGCAGCAAAGGGAAGGGGAGTCAGAAAGGAATGACCTAAGTGGAATCTGGGAAAGAAGGGAGGAAAAATGTTGGTTTAATGTTTTTCTTTGTTTCCTACTACTCAAATCAGCAGTTAAAAATATGTAATCAGTAATAAATTAAGTTCATTTTCTCCAAGTCCAGTCAGTTTTGCCCATAATAGCAACTGGTAATCAATCTCCCTGTCTTTATCTCAAACCATGAGTTTCCTGTTCCTGTTCTTCCTGTTTTTTCCCCCTGTCCCACTGAGGGGACAGCGGGATTGAGCAAGCAGCTGGATGGGCTAGCCAAGGCTACCTCACCACAAGATATATAGCATATATCCATTAACAGTGGTACCCATGTTAGTCTACCCACTATCTTGACCCACAAGCTCTTGACTGATTCCTGACCTAACCTCAGGCACAGCTCCATGTATTCCAATTGTTCTCACATAAAGGGCAACTCCCGGTCCTCATCTTCCCAGCCTGTCCTTCCTATAACATCTGTATCCTTCTATCCCAGCACTCCAGTCATGTGAGCTGTCCCACGATGACTCCATGATCACAATGATATCATAGCCCTGTAACTACAAACTTCTAACTCCTCCTGTTTGTTTCCCCATGCAGTGTAGAGGCATTTCAGAGAAGCATTCAAGTGTGCCAATTCCCCAGTACTGGCTTGCGAGCTTTCCCCATGACGCCATTCTGCAGGTGCTTCCTTCTTTACATGCCTACACTAAAAAGATTCCACTTCATCTCTGTTTCATTGATTGCTATGCCCCTTCTGTTTCCGTCACCTTTGCCCACCCTATGCCTATTTTCCTTACTTGTTTGTTGAGGACTCACTGTCTCTGCCATAATTTCTAGTTTAGAGCTCTCCTTACCAGGATGATCAGCTTGTAGGTAAAGATACTTTTGCTCTATGCAGTCAAATGGATCCCATCTCTTCCAAGTAGCTGTGGACCCTCAAAGAGATTCCCATGGTTGTAGAAGCCAAAACACTGTTGCAAACATCACCTGTGGAAGCAGTTGTTAACTTGCAGGATCCATTAAGTCCTCCTCAGACCCTTCTACCTCACCAGCAGGAAGAATTAGAACATCTGAGCCCCTCATATCCTTGACCACTGCCCCAGAGCCCTTTATTCATACTTGATACTGTCCAGGTTACCCTTGGCAGTACCATGGGTGCCTGGAAGAGCAGCAAGTGGTAATTGTCAGGAGGTTCAATGAACCTTGGTACCCTCTCCACAACCTCCTGAATGCAAGCCCCTGACAAGCAGCAGGCCTCCCTAGATGAAGAATCAGGTCAGCAGATGGGAGTATCCTACCACAGTTGCTCACTGCTTCCTTCTGATGGTTCTGAGTGGCTTACACTCAGCCACCAGAGATGCTCCATTTGACAATACTCCCAGCTCCTCATCAGTTATGGAGGCAGCAAACCTATTCTGTATCTGCAAGACACGAAGTGGGGCACAAGGCGACTTCCTTCTGGTTTCCAGCCTTCATCATGATGGAAATTTCCATTTTCTGACTTCATAGGCAAAGGCTTTTTCCACCCCTCTGCAGCAGAAGGTTCAGGCTCTGGAAGAGAGAGATCTCAGAGAAGACCCTGTCAACTTCTTTCTCGTCCCCTCTGATGCTGTACAGTCTCCTGAACTCTTCCTGCAGATCTTTCACTTAGCAGCACAGCTCCATGCCTCCTGCATGCTAGATCACATGCCCTAAGCAAGAGGCCCCAGGAACTCCCTGCAGCTTGAGACTTGCAGAGTTGCATCCTCCTTCTGAAGCTCCACCTGGGTGCATGACTTGAACAGCAAAGGGGCAATGTCTTCAGCAGCACCTGGGGACTATGTCCTGTGATCACCATCTCTAGGAATGTATATGCTGGAAACAGCAAGCTTGCTGGCCTCTTCTCCGTGCCCTGCTGCACAAATTGTTATATCCATTGACTGCCTCCAAGAGCTGTACTCTGGACCTGTCTGTTCTATAGGCATCTCCCTAGAATGGGCTAAAAGGGTGCTTGACCGTCCCTAATCAGGGCTCACCTAGAACAAAGGCTCCAGGCATCCTTTGATCAACAACAGCTGTCAGAGTTTGTGAGGAGCTATGAGAACTACCCTTACCTCAGCCCTGCTACATGGAAAACAGCAGAAGGGGGATGTTCGAGCAGCACCCAATGTATATGGGGAGAAGGAGGTGGGCTCTCCACAGCAGTACATGGCAGGAGTACAAGAGAACAGGCTTAAAATGAAACAGGAGCTGTTCAGACTGGGTATGAATAAGGATAAGGAATTGGCTGGATGGTTGCATCCAGAGGGTAATGCTCAATGGCTTGGTGTCCAGATGGAGAACAGTGATGAGTGGTGTCCCTCAGGGGTCTGTTCTGGGGCCAGTGATGTTCAACATCTTCATCAATGACATAGACAGAGGGATCGAGTGCACCCTCAGCAAGTTTGCAGATGACACCAAGCTGAGTGGTGCAGTCGACGCGCCTGAGGGATGGGATGACATCCAGAGGAATCTGGACAGGCTGGAGAAGTGGGCCTGTGTGAACCTCATGAGGTTCAACAGGGACAAGTGCAGGGTCCTGCACTTGGGTCAGGGTAATCCCCAGTATCAGTACAGGCTGGGGGATGAAGGGATTGAGAGCAGCCCTGACGAGAAGGACTTGGGGGTACTGATAGATGAAAAGCTGGACATGAGCCGGCAATGTGCTCTCACAGCCCAAAAGGCCAACCGTATCCTGGGATGCATCAAAAGAAGTGTGGCCAGCAGGTTGAGGGACGTGATTCTGCCCCTCTACTCTGCTCTGATGAGACCCCACCTGGAGTACTCTGGGGTCCTCAGTACAAGACAGACATGGACCTGTTGGAGCGGGTCCAGAGGAGGGCCACAAAAATGATCAGAGGGATGGAGCACCTCTTTTATGAGGAAAGGCTGAAAGAGCTGGGGTTGTTCAGCTTGGAGAAGAGAAGGCTGTGGGGAGACCTTATTGGGGTCTTTCAGTACTTAAAGGAGGCTTCTAAGAAAGATGGGGACAGACTTTTTAGCAGGGCCAGTAGCGATAGGACAAGGGGTAATGGTTTTAAACTAAAAGAGGGTATATTCAGACTCGATATAAGGAAGAAATTTTTTACAATGAGGGTAGTGAAACACTGGAATGGGTTGCCCAGAGAGGTGGTAGATGCCTCATCCTTGGAAACATTCAAGGCCAGGCTGCATGGGGCTCTGAGGAACCTGATCCAGTTGTAGATGTCCCTGCCAATTGCAAGGAGGATGGACTAGATGACCTTTAAAGGTCAATTCCATCCCAAAGAATCATATGATTCTATGATTCTATGAAGAAAACCTTTTTTTCCCATGAGTATGGTCCAGCAGTGGAGGACGTTACCCAGACATATGGTGTGGTATCTATCCCTGGAGGTTTTCTAGATCCAACTGGATAAAGCCCTGAGCAACCTGATCTGACCCCATAGCTGACCCTGTTTGGAGCAGGAGGTTGGACAAGAGACCTCCTGAGGTCCCTTCCAACTTGAATTATTCTGTGGTCCTATGGTCAGAATGTTTACGCAGACCTGGAAAGTGCTCTCAGTTCTGTAAGTGTGGACATAGTTTGGATTCATAGTTATATGTCATAGTAGCCTTATAATGTGTCTTAGCTATAATATTCCTTTATTGAATCTTGGAAATTAAATAACATTAATTAAATATCAATAAAAGTGACACAAAAACTATTTTGATGGTGACTAAAAATAATAAAAACATGTTAATAGTGTTTTCTTGTTTGAAATGGAAGGAATAACTTTTTTCTCAGTATTAGTAAGAGCATATGCACAACAAGAAATAGAACAATGATTAATATAAAACTTTCTTTTAGGCAGAAGGACAACAAACCACTAGGTGATAGATAAGGAGTTGAAAATGAATCATTGGAATCATGGATTGATCAGGGAAAAGTATTAGTTCGATCTGAAAATCAGTATCTTTATATATAGCTAGGTTCCCAAACTGTCATTAACGAGTAGTATATTATAGTTGAAGAATGAAGAGTACCTTATTATTGACAACTGTAATATCGTTATACTTGTTTTTTATACAGCTAGTATGATGTTGAATTATTTCATGTCTTTTAAAATCTTATATGATGATTGCTGTATAGACACACACAGAACATCTCCCCATTTCTTCATTGTCACCAGAATTTCTGTCATTGTAATGTTTTATGACAGTTTGGAAATCCTAGCTATACTTAGGTACGCATCTGTGAAAAGAAAAGATTAAACTAGACAACTTGAGTTAAATAATAGACTTTTCAAATAAACATCAACTGAGATTTTAAGTTGGATCTGAACTTTTAGAGAATTCTGCTGAAGATGAAACATTAGTATTCAATACAATTGAAGCAAAACAATCTATGGAAAGATCATTTCTCATAGAGATAAAAAAGAGTAGTCTTCTTTAAATGTTTCATTTGTATGCATTTTTAGACTAAAATAAGTTCTTATCCTCTTTTTTTTTTTTTTTTTTTTTTTTCAGCTGCATGGGTTTGATAGGTATAAAGAAACTGTATATTTACAACAAAAGAGTGTATGTTTCAGGAGTAGCCTAGATGGAAAGTGTTATTTCAGTCCTATTTGGTGATGTGTAATTTCAAAATACCTGTATTTCTCTGTCATTTCTCTTATGAGTATGCCTTTTTTTTTCCCTACAAAGTAACAAAACATTTCCAAATGTGCTTTTCTTTTCAACAATTTTCTTTTCATTCTACAATATTCCTAGTCTACAATTGGAAAATCAACAGCAGTCATGCTTTAAGTAAGGTGGATGTGTTTGTGATACAAAATCTCATAGAATTTTATTTTTATCTTACTAAATAGAATTTTAAATTACAAAATAAATGTATGCTTAAGGCATCTGAATGTCATTCATATGCATATTTTTCAAGTGTACTCAAAGTAAATAAGTGCACTTATTTAAAGAAAAGTATGAGGCATGTTAAATTTGCCAAAATCCCTGTGTCACCTCTGTACCCTGTAAATCAACTACCAGCAAATTGTAATTAATGTGGATGGATAACATACCTCTAAAGCTCAATCTATACGGTTTCAATACGGACAAGTGAATTATCAGTGCATACAATGCCAAAGAAATAATGGCATTTGTACTTAAAATGTATATATAGTGGAAAATAATCTTCTTGAGTTTGTTGCAATTATGTTTTCTAAGGAAGAATTACCTACCTGGAATGCAATGATGTTACAAAACAGACAACCATGATTTCCGTTGTGTAGTCAGCAACAGCTTGTATTCAGCTGCAAATGTTTTGAATTGTGCCAATAATTCTGTGCTTGAATAATTTCAGTTATGGAATGTCGAACAAGACTCAAATATTGCTGCAATGCCATTTTTAGATGCTAAATAACACCCAAATGAGAAAAGAAAGAGGAAAAGAATGACTTGTTGATTAATGATTTCAAGAAGAAGATGAGCTGTTTCAGAGCAATACTTTTGCTTATTATCAAAATAGAGCATTCTATGGATTCTAGATAATTAGAATTTTTATCTAGACATGAACATGATTAAAGTATAGACTGGCAATTAAGAAGGATCTTTTCTATGTAACTGCTTACATCACACAGCACATAAAACATCCCAATTCATCCTTCAGGTATTGCACCATTATCAAGCACAGATATAACTTTATTCCCCTCTTAATCTATACCAGGGATGCTGTTAGTTCTTTTGTCTGCATGTTATAGTAATGTGTCAGACTGCCATAATAGTTTTCCTTTATCCACCAAAATAATAAATCTACCATACACCCAGTTCACAGAGTCCCTCTCACCAGGAAAGGTGTTCTATCCTGTAAACGTAGCCTATTTTTTGTTTTCTGTTTTCTTCTATATGTCTCTGTATGAAGTAGCTATGCCATCTAAAAGCACACACTGTTTGTGCCTCAGGTAATTCAGGTAACTGTGTATCAGAAACATCCTGTTTCCACAATTTACCACTCTTCCAAGATTATACAAATGTTCTTATACATATTTGTATGTTTGCTTTCAGATTACTCCACAAAAATGCTTTCCTGAAGACTGTAATATAGTTACTATCTATTTTCATTAAGTTATACCTGGTTACTTAAGCATAATCTTAAGCATTTATAAGCAAAAAATGAACAGATACCTGATTTTACTATATTCTTTAACATGACAATTATTTGCAAAATTAAAGATTGCACAAAACCATGATATCATCGAATAAAATAATCGGGAAATTATTCTGGTCGGAAACAAATTATTCAGGTTGCTCAAAGCAGAACTAATTAGGTCAGGTTGTACAGGGCTGTGTCCAGTCAAGGCTTGAATACCTCCAGGGATCAACACTCCACTCCTCCCTGGGAAACTTGCTCGAGGGTTTGGCCATCCGCATGGCAAAAAAATTTCCAATATCTAGTCAGAATTTCCCATGTTCTAACTTGTGTCCTTTGCCTCTCACCCTATCACTGGGCACTTGCCAGAGGTGTCTCGTTCCATGTTCTCTGTGTCCTCCAATCAGGTAGCTGCAGACAGCAATAAGATCTCCCTCAGCCTTCTTTTCTCCAGGCTGAATCAGCCCAGGCCTTTCATCTTCCCCTTGTCTGTCATGTGCACCAGCCCCATGACAATTGTGGTGTCCTGCACTGGATTAGCTCCAGCATGTCCAAGTCTTGCAAGGGGGAGCCCAGATTCTGTGAAAACACAACACTGCAGTCATGGTCTCACCAGTGCTGAACAGAGGACAAAGATCACCTCCGCCCATCTGCTTGCAGCACTCTTCCTAATGCAGTGTACAACGCTGTTGGCTGCTTTTGCCACAAAGGCGCATTGGTGGCTCATGGTCAACCTGGTGTCCATCAGGACCCCCAGGTCCTGTTCTACAAAGCTGCCTTCCAGCTGGTCAGCCTGTACATGGGTTTATTCTTCCTCAGGTGCAAATTTTTTTCATTTGCTTTTGTTAGACTTCATGAGGTTCCTGTCAGCTCATTTCTCCAGCAGGTCCAGGTGCCTCTCAATAGCTGCCCTGCCCTCCAATGCATTGACAACCCACTCCACACACACATTTGGTGTTTTCTGAAAACTTGCTGAGAGCATACTCTGTCCTGCCATCCAGGTCATTGTTTAGTTTTCCTCATTTCCTTATCAGCAGTCTTTGTTCCTCTAGAAATTTGATGGTGTTTCCAGACATACTGAAAATCAGTCAAAAAGTGACCCAAAATTTTCTTTTAATAGAACTTCTGAAATTCTTTTGTTGTTGATATTTACAGCTCTACCATTTCCCTCTAGTAACAGACCAGTGGGTATTTTGAGACTATTCTTTTTGATATGTATTAAATTCTGCTTTTGTTGTTACACTGGGTCTGGCTGGGATGCAGTTAATTTTTTTCATAGTAGGCTGCAAGCTGCTGGTTTTGGGTTTGTGACTAAACCAGTGTTGAAAACACACCAATGTTTTGACTGTTGCTGATCAGTATTTGCACAGTGTCAATGTTTTCTCTGTTTCTCACGCTGCCCCCCTAGCGAATAGGTTGGGAGTTGGTAAGAAACTGGGAGGAGACATAGCCAGGACAGCTGATCTGAGTTGACCAAAGGGATATTCCATGACATATAACATCATGCTCAGCAATAAAAACTGAGGGGAGGTGTTTTTTGGGAGTGTAGCCATTGCTTGGATACTGGCTGGGCGTCAGTCATCTTGTGGAAGGTTGTGAGTGATTGTCCTTGCATCACTTGGGTCTTTTTGTTTACTTTTCTTCCTCTTTTCTTCACTTATAAAACTATCTTTATTATGACCTATGAGTTTTCTCTCTTTTGCTCTTCCTGTTCTCTTCCCCCATCCTGTTGGGTTGAGGGAGTAAGCCAGCAGCTGTGTGGAGCTTAGCTGCTGGCCAGGGACAATCCGTCACAGTTATCCTTAACTATGTCACTGAAATATTTCAATATGTTGCTTTCTCTTATGAGTTTTATAGAATTTGTAATTTTTTTTGTTTGTATTGGTTGTTATCACTTTCCCTTTTTGGTATATTACATCATCCTATCACAAACATATTTTTTCATATGTCAGTACAGATACAGTTTTAATATATCAATGTTTCATCATTTCAGTCATATTAATTTTAGTTTCAACATGACAAGGCTGAACTGACATTTATAAAAAATCTGTTTATTTATTCTTGCTTAACACCTTAGATCTATGAATAATTGAATAATTTCTTCTCTAATGTGTGACCTGATTAATTCTGATATCTTGATTTTGTGTTAAATTCCTTTAGCTCCTGTTTTCGATTTCTCTCTGGTCAAGTCAGCTCAACTACCATGAAGATTTGTTCTGCTTCTATGTACAAGTCCATCTGAAGTGGGCCCTTTTTCTGGAGAAGTTGGAACAGTGTTTTCCAGGGGGGAAAACGAAAGCAAACAAATACACAACAAAACAAAACACAAACAACACCCCCTCCTCCCCCATTTTCTCTCTCTTATCTAGCTCAAACAAATGTTCATGATAACATGAAAGAAAACAAAACAGGCATAGACTCTGTTATAATCTAAAAGCAATAAAGTGCTTTTTAAAAATTTCAGTTCCATAGCTTCTGTGATTATGGGCCTTTAAGTACACCTATAGCATACATAAAGCACTAAAACCAATTCAAACTGACAGTATTGTAGAAGTTTTACATCTTATAACTTAATGAAATGTGACTAGCTACCTGAGAATATTGACGCACTCGGAAATCCAATTATTTAAAAAATCATAATGTAGTGCAATGAAAACTCAAACTGCAGGGTTTTTTTCCAATTAGAAGAAACACTTTATAAGTATTTATCAAGATCTGTGTTTAAGTATTCATATTTTAAGCTCTTTGCAAAATGCTAGTTTGTCTTACGTTGTGTCAATCTCAGATATGTTTTGTATCAGACTCATGGAGCCCAAGTTAATAAGTCAATGATCATAATCAAAAGCTTGTTGAAGTAATTGGAAAATTATGAACTGATTCAATGCTTTATGAAACATGCCTGTAATATGTAGGAATGTCTCTCATGTTTAAAAAAAAAAGCACCTAACTGATTAAAAAGTCAATATTTCTTTATTTCTTGCTCATTGGTAGCTGACAGTAGAAGGTGTGTCGCTATTTTGATAAGATTGCCTATACTCCTTAGAATATACTTTAAAACTTAGTCATATACTTCTCCCACAGCTTTTTTTCTTGGGCTGGTATCAGTCCTCAGGCTATAAGAGACTTCAGCCTTTGGTTTTAAACCTTTCCAAGGCTCAGAACATTATTAGCTCTGTTTGGTTTGTTTGCTTGTTTGTTCTCAGAAAAGCACCATCATACCGAACTTCAATCTTTGCTTTTCAAAGAAAGGGATGAAATTGTGTTAGCTATTTTGCAGCAGATCCATTATTCAGAAAAGGTTGTTGTACCACTTCTAGCTGAGCCAGAATACCCAGTCTTGTTCTACCTAGTGAAAATAAAATAATGCATAAAGATTTCCCCAATGTACTACACAAGTGTTCCTAACCTGTATGGACAGTATCACATCCTCAGTACTCTTCCTAATGATTCCCTCCACAGCCAGGCTGGAAACATAAGCTTCTTTAATATTCCAGCTTCATTATTCTCATTTTCTATAATTTAACAACTTCTCATATTATACTTAATGGAAAAGTCATGCAATATTGAGCAGTAACTGCTGTTAATTTCCTGCTGTATATCATTTGCATTTTTTGTTGCTAGTGGAAAGTAATTAACATGCTCTAATTATCATACTGATTGTCTTCTTTAGCTTATGAGAATACAGTCATCTCAACCCTTGTTGATCTTACAATAGTACATTTTATTGCCTTCAATAATAGTATCCAGGGATAGACAAGGCTTAGTTTTTTACTGAAAAATGGTGTGATCTAGCTGTAACAGGTTTCCTAAATGGTTCCATTTGGAACAGAGTAATGTAAGTTTTTAAAGTGCCTATCAAAAAATATAGAGCCCTGCTTCTGCAGTAGTACAATGGCACCCTTTTTAGTGAACAGAGTTACAGTTGTATTACCGTTCTCACAAAAAAGTTTTCTTGTATTCCATTCAGATTGTCTTTTACGCCTCTGTCTGTGAACAGTTAAGACAGAATATGCTTACAAGAAATAATGAGTGTTTTTTTCTTGCAAGAGTGCTTTTTAGGAGAATAGACATTTATCTATAGGAAAAATGCTTTCCTTAATTTAAAAGTTCTACCTAATCAAGTCCTTAGTCAACTTTAGGTTCATATGCAACTGCCTTATAAAAAAGTACTGCAGATAGGAAAATCTAAGTGAAATCAAGTCATCTGTTGGAATGTTGTGTACAAGAGAAGTGAGGCTTTTGAGTTTTGAAAAGATAAGAAATACCAAGTACAATGCGATACAATTACACATGCAAATAGATCGCATTGTTTTCACAAGATCAAGTCAAACAATTGATGAAATTCAAATGGGAGATTTTGTACGAGTCTATTCTACATTTATTTAAGCATAATCGTTTAGGCTAGGAAACAGAGATTTCAGCAGTCTGTATTGTGTCTTATGACTTCCTGGGAGTCAGAATTTCATTTGCAACAGATTCTTCCAGGGGATCAATAGCTATTGTGAAGATTTATGCCTTCATTGTAAATGTTCTTCATAAATGCTGAAACAGATATTGTCTCTCGGGAAAAAGTGCCATATTTGGATTTTTTTTTCCCCTTTTCAGGACTCTCCATGGTATTCACTACTTTTAGAATGCCTGTAAGAATCTGCAGATGTAGAGGGACTGGGAATGCTAGTGTAGGAGTGGGACAAGCTGTGTGCTTTTTCTTATTTGTTTATGGTAAAGTCTGTTTTGTATTACAGATCCTTTTTTCTGTGCAGTCTCAGGGTAGCTGCACTCAGAAGTGACTAAAATACTGTTCGTGAATGATACTAAAGACTGATAGCTGTTAACAGAGAAACAAAGTAAAGCAATCCCAAACTTTCCAAGCAGGAATTTACTATGAGTTTTCCATACTCATGGTATGTAATTATACAGCTTAGAGAAAAGAGCCACAGTGCTGTTAACAGCACAAGAAGCTGAAGTAATTTGCAGAGAGATCACAGAAGACATATATCATATTGCATCAGTGGCAGAAGATGGATAGACACCACACACATCCAGAAAATATCTGACCATGAGCACGTAAATAACTGTCTTTTTTTTTTTTTTAAATTTATTGTAACATTAAGTGTAGGGATGAAATATTATTTGACCACATTGTTCTGGATGCTATCAAAACATGTAGAAAGACATGGTACCTGCTAATTGATCAAATGCAAAATGAAGAACTAACTAGGCTAAGTAATTTACTGAGAACCTGATTGCTTAATGAATGGAAAATTCAGGATCAGAAAATGAATAGAAAACAGTAGTGCTTATTAACACTTAGAATTCTAGAAGCAAGACATAGTCTTTGCTTGACTTCTTTTCTTTCTTTTTTTCCCTTTTTTTTTTCTCCTTCCTCATCTCCTTTCAGTCCTTCTTGCTCCTGCAATACTATATTTGGGGTTAAAGAAGAAGTAGTGAGTCATTCAATTGAGGCATCTGCTCCAGGACTCCATCAAAAGGTTCAATATGGTCTTTCTAGTTCTGGTGATTCATAGAAGTATTTTACTTTTTGATATTTTCCTTTTGGGTTCTAAATACAGACATGTAAAGCAAAGAGTAGGTACAATGTCCTTTGGAAGAATAGGAAAGAGATGACATCCAAAAATAACCCCAGATATTAACTCCGGGAGAAATGTGATTTTTTAAACCCTAAGCTGAAAGCAATATGTATGGTTCTTTTTCTGAATCAGAATGTTTAGCTAATACATGGCATATAAAAGCAGAAAATCACTCACTCCTAAGTAGGTTTATTATTCAGTGTACTATCTTATTCACTTTTTCTTTGCACCGAGGTTAACATTTTTAAATGGTGTTACAAAATAAAAATGTACTTATTAAAATAATAAAATACACTATATATTCCTGTATTTTACAAAACATTTTTTTTTTAGTAGAGGCAAAGTAGTTTTTAGTTCAGATAAATTAGGGTTGGTGTGTATGTTGCAAATAGTTTATTCTTAAGAGTTGTATCTTCTGTTCTTTAGTGTCGACTGAAACATCTTTGATTTTGGACCTTCTGGGACCTCACTAAAAAGAGGACATCTGGGACTCTAACAGTAGCAATTTGTTTTCCCCTGCCCAGTCATTCAACATAAAACAAACAAAAACCAAAAAACAAAAAAACCCAAACAAGCCCCTTATAAATTATCTCAATAATAGGCATGAAGATGTTATGACCATAGAGCTTCTCAATGAGCATCTTTAACATTAGTTGTAAGATTTATCTTCCTTGAATTTACATGGTTGAAAGTTTATCATTTAAGCTGAATTAGTTAGTTTAAACTAACTGTACAGTTAATACAAACAGGTATGTCCAAAGTTTGACTCATGTCTCTATTCTAGGAATTGGCCTCATCTCCTATCTTATAACTGTTTTTTTTTAAAGGCGATTAACTACATTTCCTATTACTCCATCATTTTTATTTTAAGTCAGTGCTCATCATGCTTTATTCACTGCATTAACCTAAGTGATTTTCTGTCTCAGTGCTTCCTTCCCCAAATTCCAGTGAAAGGAGTAGCCACCGTCCTAGCAAATTAATTACTGGGTGCAGAATAGCTAATAAACTGTAGCCAAAAGGAGCTGTACGAACTGAGCTAAAAGGCCTAAACTAACCTTTTGCATGCTCATGTACAGCTCATCCTGGTTCCAGTGGAAGCTAGAATTTTTCCACAGGTCTCAGGAACTATAGCTGCATACAGTTATTTCTCATGCAAATAGAGAAAGGCACTAATTTTCCGTGGGTCCAGGGGGAGTAACATGGAGCAGAAGATCCTGTGTCAGTGGGTCAGAGGCCCTGAATTAGCTGCAAAGGTTGTGCTTCATCCTCTAGTGCCTTGTGACTTACTTAGTGACTTGTCAAGGACGGATTTAATTACATAAACCTAACCAGCTATCAGTTAGGTCCAATGTCTCTAATATCTATTGCCGTCCAAATGTTTTACCAATAATACTATAATTGCCATTCCTAGTCTATAAAGAAGATTTCAGCATACTGAATTCTGTATAAAAATCTGTCTCAATAGCAAAGGATGTTTTACAGTTAATATCCTTTAAGATTATGGAAAGAGTCCTAGTATGGACTACTGGCCAAATTAATTTCCTAGAGGACTACGCATTAAACACAAATCATGGTTTCGAATGTGAAAGATCATGTTGTTCAACCACAAAGCTACAGTTCAAAATGTGACTTCATGACTTCTACCACTTCTTTCTGCTCTAATTATTCATAAAGTTAATATTTTACTCTCATAAGTATTCTTACCCTTTAAATTTAGAAAACAAAGTTTGGGTGCTTATGTTAACAAAAAAATTTTAAAGAGTAATATAATAAACCTAACATTCACAGGGCACAGGAGAGCATAAAATATTAAGTTTTAGGTTGAGTACAAATTCTCTCAATCCAAATATTTCTGAAAGTGAATAAAACTTGTCCTTCAGATTTATTTGCATGGATTTCACAGAATCACAGAATAATTGAGGTTCAAGGGACCTAGGGAGATGTCCAACCCCCTGTTCAAGCAGGGTCAGCTAGAGCAAGTTGGTCAGGGCTGAGTCCAGTCAGGTTCTGAATTTCTCCAAGGATGCAAACACCACAGCCTCTCTGGACAACACAGCCTGTTCCACTGTTTGACCACCTTCACAGTAAAAAAACCAATTTAAATAGAATTTCCCATATTTCAGTCTGTGCCCATTGCTTCTTGTCTTTTTATTGGACACCACTGAGAAGAATTTGGCTTCATATTGTCTACTCCCCACCCCTAGTTGGGTATTTGTATATATTGATTTAAACTGCATATATATGTATGTATACTAAGGTATAAATTTTTATAATATTAACAAATGAAATAATTTGTTTGGTGACTGTGGATTTTAACATTTTATTTCCTACAAGTTACTGGAGAAAGTTTAAGTATTTCTAACATTAATTAATTTTATAGATTAGCAAGACAGAAAATACAGTAGAGACGCACAGATTAAATAAACTGGTTTTGAGGTTTTTTATTGCTCATTGGATTCAATGATCTTAAAGACCTTTTCCAACCTAAATGATTCTATGATTTTATGATCCTTCTTCCTAAGGAATATGTTCCCTTAAGAAGCTGTGGGGAAAAAAAAATCTATAATGGTTTTCATAATTGCTATTATGGATTAAAAAGTATAAATAGAAATGGTTGCTTTGAATAAAAAACTATTTCTTCCATATAAGAATGCAGTGATGTAATCATTAATGATTTAAAACCACTGTTAAGCTGAAGCAAGATCATTTTAATAGATATTGTAACAAAACTTCATCACAGTAGGTAAGGAAGAAAGGGATTATTTGGAAAAACTGAAAACATACAGATAAGTAAACTTAAGTCAATATGTCCAAAATGAGGTATGCCCAGGATTCTTGAAAGCATTAGATAATATAATTTAAAAAATGAACATTTAGTATATATCCAGTACAATGCTATTAATACTGCTGTAGAAGCTTCTAAGTGACCTTCCAACAGTGATGACACCAATGCCCAATTACTATTGATGACTATAGGATGAAAATTTCACCTCTAAACTTTTCTAACTACTAAATGAGTTATAAATAGTAGTCCTATTAACTGAGCAACCCAATATTCAATTAATGGTTAATGATGCATAGGGAAATAGCTTCAAACGTTCTAAAATGGACTTGAGATGATTTGCAAATTTCACATGAGATTTCTGAATACTGAATTGTGATTAACGCCTAGTGATAATACTTTTATACTTTTCCATCATGTACTCTATTATATACAAAATGAACTCCGGAAAAGATCAGTTAAGTAACTGATTGGATAGTCCCAGAATCCTCTGAAAGATTACAATAAAGAAGTGGTCCAAGTGTTGTGATTTCTGATGGAGTTTTTATTATCTTGGAATCGTAAGTATCTGAACACTTTTTTATTACATTTTCTCCTAATTCATTCCATTCCTGAAGCCTACTCTGATTACTTAAAAACACTTTTTTTTGATGAATATTTGAATATATATTTAATGAAGTAAATTTTTTTTAGGTGGAAATTCACAGAGGAATCATAGAATTATAAGAAAGGAGGCTGGAATGTCATTTGTTCCCTTCCTAATCCATGGTTTAAAGTAATAAGTCTCATTCCTGAGAGATATTCTCTAGGATTTTGCAAAGCAGTCGGTGATGGACGCATCACAACTTCTCTAAACCATTTCAGTGTTTCACTGTAACTAGCATCACACAAAATACATAGAATGTTTTTATAAACCTGGTTTTTTTTCTAATTTCTGACCTAGTTGAAATCTGATACAAATTAAACCCACCATTTTTCATCTTCCAACACAAACATAACTTTTTTTATAGTACCTTTTGCATATTTGAATGCTGTTATTGTGTCTTCTCCCAGTCTTCTCTTTCATAAGCTAGGTTAATCTTTTTTTCTGGGTCTTGGTTCCTGGATCTTTCATTATTCTTGATCCTCTTTGACTGTATCTGGCTGGTTTGCATCTTTCATAATATTCACTACCCAGTTCTTCCACAAGAGGATCCAGTTGAGACATTGCTAATACTAATGAGACATATTCTTGTTTATTCTGGTTTATACTGGTACTATGACTGTCTTTTTTTGGAATGTGACATTATTGCTCAATTTCAGCTCACTATCTGAAGTAATAGCCCTAAGATTCTTCTTGACAGAACTTTTATCTAGTTATTTGTTTCCCATTTTTTATTCAGGTTTACTTCAGATGAAGTAAAGAATTTTTTAATTTTTGTAACTGTATTGAATCATGTTTTTTTCAAACCACCCTACAGTTTCTGGGAACAATTTTAATTTTTAATCCTATTACTTATTGGTAGATTTAGTAGTAATATTTTCTATGTGATCATCAAAGTCCTATTAAATATTCAACAGTCTTATAACCAAGACACACCTTAGAAGAATATCTCCTGGGAGACAGTATGAAAAGGTCACTTTCATCCCTCTGTTTCCTCTTCTGCATGTATATTCCAGTATCATAGAACTTGTAATTGCACCAATACATGACTTATTCACTTACTTACATTATGGCTGTATCCACCATAAGACCATCATGAGAGACACTCTTCCATTTCTATAGGGGGTCATTTATGACTGCTTGCTTTGTTTCCTTGCTTGATTGTGAGAATGCCAGAATAGAAAAGGAAAAAAAAAACAAACAACAAACCAAAAACATAAAAGGAAGGAAAGAAAAGATAACAATGGAGAGAAGAAACAAGAAATTTATCCTACGATCTCAGCTATGAGCCATGTTGCCCTTCCTCCATGTTGCCATTCCTCCATCTGCTGTAATTTGTGAATTTTATGCCTAATTTTAGACTGCAAATGGCTCAACAGGATGTGTAGTTTTGCATTTAGTAAAAATGATAGAATAGTTTCAGTCACTGTACAAACAATTAGTATAAATTAATACATACCAGTATATGGTTTTAACAAGTATTAACGCTTTATGAGTTGAATAAAGGGTCATCTTTATTAGAAAATAGATCTATCCCTGAGCATAACTTATGATTGTTCAATTAAGTTATAGATTAAGGATAATTGCCATATATGATCTTTAAAATTCTGAATCCATTAATCTAATGTTTCATATTTAATGAAATTGCCAGCAATTTTTGGTTAAAAATGTAAGATCATTTAATAGCATTTGAGTCATCACTTTCCTGCTACTGATTTGATACATAAATATTCCCTCCCTTCATCAGCAAGTCTCCAATTTTCTGTTTAAATTTTACCCACCATACTGTCGTGAAATTCTTAGTTAGAAAAAATCAAGATAAAACCAGTGGAATAAGTATCAGCCAGGAAACAATGCAGTATTTACTCTCAGAACTTCTGAGTTTATTAGCAAAGGGTAAACCCTTTTACAGCATTCTTATCATAGTTAATTTGAACACTTCGAATGTTAAATCTAGGACTGGAAATTAATTTTAAAAAATCTTTTTGGGCATATCATTGTTTGCAAAAATCTTTTTACTTCCTTTAACAGGTAAATGAATGCCTCTGTGCCCAAGAACTGCATGATGGATATTGGGAGATATATTCTAACAAGGGGAAATACATGACCTTTGGTATTGTTTGGCAAAGAGCTACACAATTCACTGATACACATCACTCACTGCAACTCTGATTCCTGACCCTTGTGGTGGAGTCAAGAATGAGTTTAGAAGCAGTTACTGGATTATTCTCAGAAATATATTCCGACTATTTGCTTTATGTCAGCATGGAATGAGGGCAGGATTCTTTAGTTTCACTTTTCATGTCTGTTGAGCTCTGCCAATATAGCCTATAAAATAATATGTCTGGAAGTGTTTTACTTAAGGTGCTGTCATGGTTTAAACCCAGACAGCAACTAAGCACCACACAGCCACTCTCTCACTCCCCCTACCCCGGTGGGATGGGGGAGAGAATTTGAAGGGTGAAAGTCAGAAAACTCGTGGGTTGAGATAAGAACAGTTTAATAATTGAAGTAAAATAAAATAGAATAGTAGTAATAGTAGTACTAGTAGTACTAGTAGTACTAGTAGTACTAGTAGTAGTAGTAATAATAATAATAATTTAAAAAATAATAATAATAAAATAATAATATACTAAGGAAGTGATACACTATACAATTGCTCACCACCTGCTGACCAATACCCAGCACATCTCCGAGCAGCAATTGTTGCCCCCCAGGAAACTCCCCCAGTTTATATACTGAGCATGACATCATATGGTATGGAATAGCCCTTTGGCCAGTCTGGGTTAGCTGTCCTGGCTGTGCCCCCTCCCAGCTTCTTGTGCACCTGGCAGAGCATGGGAAGCTGAAAAGTCCTTGACCAGTGTAAGCACTACTTAGCAACAACTAAAACATCAGTGTGTTGTCAACATTATTCTCATCCTAAATCCAAAACACAGCACTATACCAGCTACTCCATTATTATATGCATTTCACAGGTTTCATCAGCAAAGCTTTGGAGTACAGTTCACACTCAGATATCAGTTATAGACTCATGTGCATGGCAATTGCTGTTGTGAAATGTTTCATAAAAATGTGAAATTATTGTGGTGCTGTTTCCTCTCAAAACATTGTCCAGAGCCACATGTTTTCTCACATCACACAATAAGACCAGAGCAGTGCAGCTCCACAGCCTCTGAAACTGGGCATACAAAAGCACCTTGATCTAAAAGACAGAAGAGAGTAGTCAGCTCACATTAATTGGAATTTTAAAGGAACTGCTATCTCCTGAGTATCAAAACATACAATTAATTGGCTAGCTAAATAAATCTGATGTAAATACTAAACCTGAGGATTTCATCTAAGGTTGCAGAGCAGCAAAGTCATTGTGACTCCCCATAAAGGGAGTCACTAGCTAAAAATAGAAAAAATGGGCCACTGTTTGTAGAGGGAAATAATGGAAGGGTAGCAAAACTCCAGGTCTAAGAGGCAGAGATGTTCTATTCATGGCTCTATTCCCAGCCTTCAGCAATGGTAAAAGAGTTTCTCCAAGCACTATCTTTGCAGAGAGAGCCAGGACAAACCAGCCTATTTAGACTAGAAAGGGTATGCATACCTCGCTGTCTAGGTTCATTGAAATCTGTAATTCTGAGGGAGTGAAAATATGTGCACAGCGGCTCCCCTCAGCAGCAGAGAAGGAAGGGAAAAAACTGGAAGCAAGCGATATTCTCCTTGACATCTTGCTGTAGCTTTGCATGCCATGGGACTACACATTGTATTTTGCTCTAGGAAGCTGAAGAAAGCCACCACAGCTCATTTGCAGGGCTGGGAAATTCACCTGATCTCAGTT
The DNA here is from genome assembly GCF_047370975.1 of Nipponia nippon. Lineage (NCBI taxonomy): Eukaryota > Metazoa > Chordata > Aves > Pelecaniformes > Threskiornithidae > Nipponia > Nipponia nippon. The sequence continues at coordinate 95,610,744 of NW_028262358.1, read as the reverse complement.
CCCTAAGCTGCTAAGGGAGGACGGCACCTGGGGAGAATAGCACTTAGCCACAAAAGGATGAAAATAAAAGAAATTAATGCAACAAACTCGCATTTTTCGGTCTTGTGACAGGCTTTGAGTTAGTCTTTCTATCAAGTTAATGGATGACTAAAGTTGTTACTGAAAAGAAGTCAGAATTTCAGAACTGAATTTCTTAGGCTTACCTTAAAATGCCACACATGAGCACTGAAATCAGTAGCTTAACTTTTACAAACCTGGGAACATTGAGAGCTTTCTTCAGAATCAAATTTCAAGCTGAGTACAGGAAACTGCTTTGAAAATCTTGGCTTATGGTTATGTAAACTGCAGTCCTTGCTCTTTATGATAGTTAACTGAGGATCTGATATTGCAGTACTACAGTTGCAGGAGTTTTAGCCACGGACATTAATGGAACAGAAGGTCATCTTTTAGCAGCCAATGGCAGAGAGTGAAATAGGTCAGATAGGTCCATCTAATGATTGACACCTGCATAATCAGCAATCTATTAAGATTAATGAGGCTCTCATAGGATATTCTGTACTTCGTCTGGGCACACATTAAAATCAGATTAATCAGAAAGATCTATATATCTTTTTTATATTTTAAAATATGAAATTCAATCCTTATTTATTAAACTACTAAGTTAAATAATTATAATGATAATGCCTTATGCAAATCAGTTTTTAATTTTGTTGCTCATAGATTATTATGTCCTGAAAAAGAATCTCAGAAAAGTAAAAGTCAATTCTGAAAAAGCAATCCTCAGTCACATTATATATGTGCAAAGTACCCAGTCCAGTATTTCTGAGTATGACCTTATACGTTGTCACCCGAGCTTATTCATGGTGTGATGGTGCAGTTGTAGGAATTTGATCTTACCATTAGCTTTTCTACCTCACTTCTTTGTGCTGTTATCATTAGTAGTAGTGGTAGTAAATGAAGAAGAGAATATAGGCTAAATTGCTGTTAGTATATAAAAGACTGAAAAGAAGAAACTGTTAATTTAATTTATAAAATAAAAAATTCTTATGAAATGCTGAATCAGGATTTTAATTTCAAAATGCAGTTATCAATTTAAGGTTCTGTCAACTGACATTCATAGATATTAAGTGGAGAACATAAGTAGAAATACCATGTTGCCATGCTGCTGTCACAGGTTTATCCTCAAATCTTAATACTAGAATGGCAGAAATAATTATAAACAAATAATTTGATTTTTTTTTTCTTGTTTTCAAATACAGTCAGCTATTTTGAAATGAATTATTCATCTTGTAACAGGAATTTTGCTTTGTACAAGAAAACAATGTTAAATCATCTGTCAGATTTCATAAAATGAAATAGATAGACTATGCTTGGGTTAGATTCAGAGAGGGAATTCAACACTCTGAAACTGTCAGTGTCCAGAGCTCACAAAGCCTCATTATTGTATTCATTTTGCTAATCCATCTAATATAGTTCTTATTTTCCTTTGGTAACCTAACTTTTTAATAAGCTACTTTCCAAATCACTGTTACTTCTCCTAAGTCATATTTATTTTAGACCAAAACATGTTCCTTGCAGACTGATGCAGAGACTTGCATTCAAAAACCCCTAGTTTTTCAGTTTCTCTAAAATACACTAATTAATAGGGAGTGTATCAAAACTACAGATAAAACCACACTTTGTCATGTAAAACAAAGTCACTGGTGCTTTATGAGCAGAGAAGAAAATATCTGTCTATTGACACAGTCCCTATTTATGATGGGCTGTAATCGTCTTTTCCTTTTTTGCTTCAGCCACTTCAGGTCTTGATTTACTGTATATGATTAATTTTGTTTCCCTACTCACTCTTGTTTTTACTGAGTAGTCAGAGAAACAATTTTGCCAGTCATCTCCTACATTGTTCAGAGACTCTCTGACTACAAGAATTCACTGATGGTTGCCTCTTATTGGAAAAAAAAAAAAAAGTCTAAAAGGGAATTTTTCTCCCATTTTCAGTGTTTGTCTTCCTAGCAGCGTTCATACAGCCCATCTGCCAACTGTTTCTCTGAACTGCCATCCTATTTACCAGGTGCACGAAATACAAGGCTTCCCAAAATCTCTGGACCCCAATTTCTTGCTCCATGTAATGTTATTAGTCTGCTTTGACTCACCCCTTTAATAGGAGGAGTGCCTCCTCTCTCATCCCTTGGCCCAAGAGGAATTATTAGTCCTTCTCCATTGAAAGAAAAAGTAGCCCTACAATTGCATCAGCTCATCTAAAACAGGAGAGATCCTAGTGATGGAGATGAAGAGGAGGAACTTGGGGATCTTCCTCAAAGCTTGTGATAGGTTGATAGAGCTCTAGGGAAAGAAAAGAATAATTGTGCTGGGGTCCCATCAGCAGGTACAGAACTCACTGTGTCTAATGGAAATATTGTTACTTGTGGTGGTGTTGGGTGAATGAAGCAAACAGTAATTGTTTACAGGCTGGCCTATTTGCATATGTTTATTGAGAGCTCACTCAAGAAGCACTGCTCCTGTGAGTCTCCACTCATATATCTACACCTCTTTATCCTTGTTATGGTATGAAGAGACTTTAACACATTATTGTTATGTCTGTTCATTAGATTTATTATTATAAATTATTGACAATTGCTTATAAGGTATCAGATAATGATAAACCACTGTTTTTCTTAGAAAAATGAAATTTTAAACACTTTTTTTTCTGTAATAATGTCTAAGTTGCACTAGACAAGTTGATTTGAGCACTGGTTTTATTTAAGCTATAAATTATTAAATATCTAGCTTGCTACAGCAATGTTTCGTTGCATTCATTGATCAAGTCCACCATTTTTCATACCAGATGGATGAATAAACAAATTGTGTTTATAGTCCATATACCCAAAAAAACCATACTATCTAAGTATGTCAAACATTTTTCTGTCACATCCATATCAGAAGCAGGGGTGCTGTATTTAAAATATATGTATACTTTTTACTGCTACTGATTTATTTTTTGTTTCTTATTCTACAGAGTAGAAAGTTGTTATCACTGAAGTATACTGTGAATTAACAAATTATTGTCATATATTTTTTAATACAGAAAAATCACATTCTTTTGGGGCATACCAAAAGCTAATGAAAGAGTGCTTTTTACGCCAAACACTACATTCATAGAACTGAAGGAAATAGAGTGCAAAACACAGGGTGCTTCCGGAATAGAAGCCTTTTCTAGGTTTAACCAGGTATAAGTTATTTTTTTTCCAAAGTCACTGAACCTTCTAATAATGAAATCCATGTGTTCTATGCATTCCCCTTTTACTATCTAGAACTGCTACACTATATGTCTGTGGAGTGTATGCACTGTAAGAAATCCCCTTACTTTGCATTAAACAGCATACCTTCTTACTCTATTAATTTTATCCAAAGAAGGCCTTGAACCGTAAAGGTAAAGTAATGGCTTCCCTGACATCATAGGAGTTTTGGTCCATTTTGTTTCTACTCTGACGTTTCTGTCTCAGTAATCCTTCAGGCAGGGAGGCTTTGTGAGGAAGGACCATCTGTTTCCCACTGTTGCTAACTCTCCAAACCTTTTCCCACAATTCCTTCTGCACATGCCCTAAAGAAGTGCTCATCTTCTCCCACATTTTCATCCTCCCCTGAACTTCCCCACTCTCCTCACTCAAAAAAGCATTTTTCATAATCTTAGCAGTTTGCCCCATGGATCATAGAGTTATAGAATCTTAGAATCATTTACGTTAGAAAAGACCTTTAAGATCATTGAGTCCAACCATAAATGAGTTTTTCTGGACCCCGAGCCAAGAAAATATTGACACATCTTTGTAATTTTATTTCAATGGCCATCTTTACTAGCTTTGAGGTTATATCATGAGTAATAATTTGCTAGATCAAAGCTCTGCATGATAAGTTTAATATTATTTAAGATAAAAAATAGAGTAAAATTATTTACTTCCATTCCTTGGACTGCTTTACCCTTTTTTTCCCCCTGTACTTGCCTGATACTGTGAAACATATTTCAGGAAGCTGCACTGTAATTTTCTTTTTTATGTGTGATGAGTTTGTGATCTTGGAGGTTGAGCATCTTCAAGATAAGATCCAATACAGGAATTGCAGAGCTTGCACAATTTTATATTTTACATTCATACTTATTGCTGACACAAACTATAATTCAAATGCATAGTCAAGTCCACCCATGAACAATAAATAAAAGATATTAAAAATAAAACCACTACAGTGACCACATACCTTTTACCCTTATGGAAAAAAAAAAAAAAAAAAAAAAGAAGGAGAAAACCTGATAAGTAAATCTAGTGGGGTCATTCTGTCATAAAAAAGCAAGTGACGCAGTTTGTTTAGTGGTATATTCAGTCAAGCTATCTTTGAGGGCTTCACCCAGGTCCCTAAAATACTCTCTGCTATTTTTAGCTCTCATTCATCATACTGATAAGCTTTAAGCTTCTTTAGCATAAATTAAGCTGTTCTTTACTTTGCAGGTCATCTGACTGTGAATGGCACAATATGCTTCCAGTCCAACTACTTTAGTTATGCTGGACAGAAAAAATGCTGAGCGTTACACAGTTTCAGGCAATTTGTGGGCTATATGAAAAGACTGAAATTTACAACATAAAGTTTTAGCATGCTGAGTTTATTGTTCCAGTCATTTGTTATTTATTCATTTGCATGTAAGTAAATAAGTAATGACAAGATATTGTACCATTAAAGTCAAGTTAAACCAGACTGTTTGAGTACCCTTAGAAATCATTTAGAGTGTCTAATTTCATGGGGTATTCTGAATTTGAATGTTTTGTTCTGATTTGAAATAAAGAATAATTTCAAAACAGTAGAATTTCCCTGCAAATGGGCAATTTTATTGGTTGTGGTTGAATAATTCAGTATCTATTTTCTACATACTTTAAAGATTTTTTTTATTTTATTTAGTTTTCTAATAATTCTTTCTCTCATTTTATTTCATGAAGGTTCCAAAGTATGACTATCATAATCCTTCCAACAGATTTTTCCCACCATACTAGTTTTCTCTATCTCTGTAGAGACTGATAGCATAGGTTTTATCCTTGAAACTTATTGCAAAGGTGTTCCTCTTACTAATAAAAAAAACCAAACTTTAATAAGCTTTAATAAGTACACTAAATGTCTGCATGTGCTTAAAAAATATCTAAGGTTTTGTCATTTGGACAAAAACATTTACCTTTGTCTAAGTCAAAAATACATTTAGGTTAAACAGGCAGTTTTAGAGAAATCCTGCCAGTGTATATTTCAACTCATAAAAGGAACAACAGGCAGATCTTATTAAAAAGGAAATTATTTTCCAAAGCTGAGTTCTTTTCTAGGAAAAAAAAAAAATCCAGGAAGATGCTGGCTCTTCTCTATGGTGTCAAATGTACATGCCCCATACCTCAATTGGTTATTTCTATGACAAAATAAAGTTAATATATACACATGCATGTTTACTACATGTATTGAATTACAAATTTGTTTAAAATTAATTGAAATTGACTTAATGAACAAACAAAAAATAACTGACAAAACACAATATCTATTTAACCATTTAAAGTTTATAGATTTATTTAAAAGTATAATTTCCTTTCTCTGAGTTATTCTCATTTTTCAAGCATGCAGCATACATACATTGTTCTTTTACTGTGACCCATTAAGATTCTAAATGAGAGTTTGAACTCTCTAATTTGAATCATCCTTTTCTTACCTATTCCTTTCTTTTTGGTTTTGTATTTGGGGGTTTCTTTCTCTTTTTTCTTGAGTCCAGTTGGTATCATTTTTTATATATGGGATAATATAGTTCATTTACATAACATTCACTGGCCCACAAATTCCCTGTTTTATGACAGCTATTCTGATATGTTTTATACCTGGTATGTTTTGTCATTGCTGGATATTCATTTGTTCTTTGTTATTCTTAAGGCCTGTTTTACCCAACTCCCAAGACTTTATTCCCTTAATGACCAGTACCTGTCCATTTGAGATTTGCATCATCTCTGTTATCAACCTGTGCTTACACATTTAAGGCTCCTTCTGTCTTCTTGTGGGGTCAGCTGTTATTTTAATATATTAATTCCTTGTTTTCCTTCAACATCCTGTGTTTTCCTGACGAAGTATCTAATGTTTTAATATCACAACCAGGTCACACATCTTTGTTTCAGGGTCACTGAGAATTTCACTCTACATGGATAATGATTCAGTAGAAAATGTGCATGTGTCTATAGATACATTTAGATATAATTTTTTAGTAACTACTTGCTATTAACATTTGCCAGTTACAGCAAATACCCTGGCAGACAGTCAAAATCTCTTTACAGAGAGAATATAGAATCTCCAAGAAAGCTAGGAACCTTATTCAAGAGATGTAGACCCTTTCCTGATGTGAGGTATAATGGAGAGAAGAAAGCGATGGTTCTTAGCCTCAGTAGTTATTTGTTTAAGGATTACTGTCCTCATCAGGTGTGTCAGAGCCCTAGTTGAGATCCTTCCTCCTTCATCGGATTTCATTCATGTTGAGCCTGGGTTATGAATCTCAGTTATGAGGAAATGTGCTTCAAGAATAAGGCAATCTGAAGAAGGTATTTATTTCTATACAGTTATGACTTTTGCCCAGACTTTGAGATTTAAAGCTACCTCTTTGCTGAAGCTATGTTCAATGATAGTACACATGCAAAAAATTTGGTTAAGGTTTTCAGCTGCTTCCAAAAGAGAGCTTGCTCAAAAAATGAGCAATTACCATGTAACTTCACCTTCACCCAACTGGGGAGCCTTGTTCTCAGTATCCTCTGTTGAATGCCTCTTTTGGGCTGCTCAAAAACAGAAAAATATTGTTAAACTGAAGGAAGTCTGTTGAAGGGCCACCAGAATGGATGGGATCTGGAGTACTTGCTTTGTGAGGAGAGCTTGGAGAAAAGACACCTCTGGGAGGACCTGAAAGGAGCCCCTGATGCTTACAGGGAGGGTGTTGAAGAGATGGACCCAGGGTCTTCATAGTGGTGTGTGCATATTTCTAATATACCATGAACTTAAATGGCATATTCAGTACAGTACAACGTGGCAGGCTGGCATACACAACAAACTCAATATGTGTAAAGGTGCTCTTAGTGGCAATATCAGGAGAATAATAACATCTTCTGAAATGTCATTTTGAAAATCTGCTATTAAATTTCTTGTCCAAGTATTACTGGAAACACATGCTAAAACATATATGTATGTATAAATATGATAATGTTCCAAAATCATACTGCTAGTTTTATGCCTGTTCATGCTGATCAGAGATGTATAATTTTCTCCCAAAGACTAGTTACTATTTAGCTTTTTTTTTTTTTTAAGTAGTGTCATAGAATTAATACACAGTTCTATTTAGTCAATGAGTTAAATTTACATAGAGCTAGGTTTCTTAGCTACTATGAAAATGATTTAGACAGAACTGGCTACTAACATATTAAAACTGGCTACTAGTCTGGAAAAAGAAATGAGATGCAAAGTTTCTCCAGAGGCTCTTAATTATATGTGAATATTATCTACATAAGGTAAAAGAGAGGAAGAGAAAGGTGTCACTTAAAACCTCTGTGACACAAAATCTGGCAAGCATTCAAATGTTCAGCCAGGCACCAGAAAGCAATTGACAATTTTAAGTGCAAGCTTTATGACCTTGACAAAAGACAAAACAAGAAAAAAAAAGCAAAAACAACATCACAACCTCATGCTTTTCTTGTGCTATCAAGAAAGAAGAAAAGAAACATCATCTGGTAAATTCAGACCTTTCAACTTCTATGTTTATTGTGGACTACTTCCTACAAATGCTTCTGAAGACACATTTTATCACCACATTATCATATATTGTAGATGGAAAATTATAATTAGCTACTTAACATCTTTGGCAGATGTGTATGAGAACATTTTAAATGACTATATAAAATTTTCAGCATTAAAACCATATTCTATCTCAAATATAATTTGTTTCATTTTTCTGTTTAATGAAGTGTAAAACAGTGATAAATTGCAGAATTCTTTGTAAAGAGTGTTCATATTATTTGTATAATGCAGTTGGTGAACTAACTGCATTTCAAAAAGCAAATGAGTTGATGGGATGGAAATGTAATTTTCAGCTTAAAGATCAAAAAGCAAAGCAATAACATGGCACCACTGATACTTAATTAAATTAGCGTGCATTTCACTTAAAGAGGCAGCTTCAATGCTTCAGCATCTGTAACCCTCTTAGTAAGCCCAGTACGGTGGACATGTACTGAAGCACTTAAAAAATGGAGACTGCAAGCTGAAGACAGGGATTTGCTGGTGCACACACAGAGTTCCACTGCCATTAAATGGGTCTAGGAGTCAAAAGGACAAACTCAGACAAAAAATGGCAAAGTCAGTTAGGATTGGGACTTGGTAGCTTTAATTTTATCACTATTTTAACAGAGATAAATACAGAATATGAGGAAGGAAGCACACTTTTGTCTAGGCTTTGCCCTATTTTTTTCGTCTGGACTTCAAGAAGACAAACTGTGAGAGTGAATGTATGACTAGCGTTATAGGAAATAAAATATGAACTGCTGAAACTGCATAAATTCTAGTTGATTTTAATGAAGTTGTCTCCTCATGTACTTTCACTTATTATGAAACTAAGATTGTCTCATGCAGCTTACAGATTTCATTAGTAACATATTACAACAACAATTTAAGATTTGTTACTTAAAAGGGTTCCCACTTGGTATAACAAGATAAATGTAATTCAGGAGAAAATATTTTTTCTCTGTGTGCTAGAGAAGGGAATTGAGCTACAGAAGATCCTTAGCATGAAGTGTGAATGAGTTAGAAGTTGATATTATAAGGGAGCTGCTCATTGATATGAAGCATTTTTGGCAGTTGAAAAACTGAAAGCTGCTTATTGTAGCCATCAGGGGAAGAGGAGAATGAGCAGTGAATATGAAACCAGGAAGACAAACTGGGCTCCTTGAAAGCTGTTAAATAAAAGTCACATGTCATGTAGAAGAACAAATGGAGATATTATGTAAAAAATTAGTATTCTTTTCTCAGATGAATGAGAATTTTATTTTTTAACAACAAAAAAAAAATACTTTCAGTTATCCCAAATATCTAATTTAATAAATAAACTATTCCTCAAAAAAAAGAATTATGTTGTTCTCCAAGCATCATGGAAGGTTTATTAATAAGAATTATCTAAAACTGAGTAAATGTTCAGGGAAGATGATAGCAACCCAACTTTATTATGAACAGTGCAATACCTTTCTTAATAAACATTTTTGTTGTAGCTGCACTGTCATGACAAATACACTCAGGTAGAAGGATTCTTTCTTTTTTCTTCCTTTTTCTGGAGTTTCTGGAAAAATAAAACTCCTGATCCCATTTGTAGGCCTTGATGTTGTAATGCTTTTACAAGCCTGCTAAAAATTTAACTGCTCTGAAGGGTTATAATGGTAATTCTTTTGGGTAATGTTTCAGCTTACACGCTTAGGAGAATAGCTTTAATGCATGAGATAATGTTTCCTATGATAGCCTACAGACTATGTCTCTGATGCAGTGTTTGAGATGCAATGTTTGTAAGCCTTTAAGAGTGGCTGCTGAAAAGCATGCAGTCTCTCAGACACGTAACCAAACATGAGGAGACCTCTTTATTTTAAAGCTCTTCCTTCCCCAGAAATCATTTTGGCAACTTACAGTGTTAATGTTACTTATCCACCACATACCCACTATCTGCACTCCCAAGGGTGAATTAAAATCAAATGTATTTAAATTAGAGACAGAAAAATTATCAATTTAGAAATGCATTTTATCCCAAGCTTTATTAGAGAAAGATGCAAAGATACTCCTTATGACTTTAAAAATGTTGTTAGTATTAACAACATGACTAGATAAAAATGCCATAAAAACATAAGAACAGTCTCATCTCCAATCTATAGAACAAACAAGCGTAGTTAGTAAAGCCAAAATATATCCCCCAGAGGAAAGCTATATGGAAGTGGTAATTTCATAATTGTGAAAAGGATGAACATTGATTCCTTGAGAGTTCATGCTTTGTTTGCTGCTGCACTGATGATAGCAACAGATTCCTTTCATTCATAGCTATTAAAAAAATAGGCCAATCTATCAGCTTACGTATATTTAACTCGGAAGTGGAATTTGACCCAGTTTGTCCTTGTCTCTCTGTTGCTGCAATGTTAAGACTGATCCTTCATAACAGAATGCTACTGTGGCTTCAAGGCAAATGATTCCAGAATGGCTATTAAACTCTGCCCTTCGATCCAAATTTATAAAAGAACATGAAAAAAATTGAAACAGCTTTAATGCAGCCTGCTATGATTTTCTTCTATGACACAAAGAAGCCACTCAAATGCCACTTTGAAATCATACTGTCTGTTCCAAGATGCTCCCCATACTTACTAAAACACAGTCTCTGCTCTGAGCCACAGGAATGCCAAGTGAGTGAACAGATAACGTCCATTTTTATTAGTACAAAATCATTAATTTGAACAAGAAACATTTGAATTAATATTTTGTCATTTGGGTTATTAGCCTTCTATATCTTTTCATACTCTATCTTGTATATCTTTAATGAGATGGAGTGTATGTGTTATGTTTAATTTAGTCTTTAAGTGTCTATAGTTAAAACTACTTGTTTTTGTGAGCGATCCAGCATATTTTTCATCATATGAAGTGTAGAAACAAAATAGTAGTAATAATAGAAATCAAATACCAACAGCCTGAATACTTACACTAAATAAGGCCAAAACTTACATTTCTATTGCTCAAATGTTTTCCATTTGCTGAAGAAAAAGGAGATCATCTGCTCAGGAAGTGATGGCAGAGTAACATTAGGAACTCCTTGAAGCACAGCAATGTTAAAATGTCAATCTGCTTTATGCTAATGTGCAGGACACATTTCATATAACAGTTTCCTCTAGTTTTGTCTTATCTTTTAGTGCATGCATTTTACATTCAGTTCCTGCCTTCTCTTAACCACTTCTGTATCCTTCTTGTCCCACTTGGAATTTCAGAGAGCCATGGTATCAGGCTGGAAGGAGACAGATTGTATCGGAATAAGAAGTAAATGGAAGTCTAGGGTGTTTTGACAACCTAAGTCCTAACTTATAAAAGCAGTGTTATAATTACTGCATGATCTGAATAAACATGACAGACTTGAGCATCTATTTATAGCTAGCTTTATTCAGAAAAACACATAAAGTTTACATTATATTCGAGTACCAGTCTCTGCAGTGTATTTCCAACTTCTGTCAATGCTCTTTGTTTTGCATACAACATTCATATGCTTAAGAATTATATACATGAGATCACTGATATGATGAAAATAATTTCCATACTAATAAATCTTGTTGATTAGGAGACTATGTGAAGAATGAAAATTACATATCTGTATGAAAGATGATACCTATTCCTCCTTTCTATTCAAAAGATTAAAAATCTTCATCTGATTTCAAAAGCTCTACCTTTTAGGATGGCTGGTTTCAGGAACTGCTAATGGTCTATAGGGCGTTTTTGCAGAACATTAACACTATCCATTGACCTCTTCATTAGCAGACATGAAATTATTTGGAATTCCAGTTCCTGCTGTGGAGTTGTCTACATTACAATGTTCATGCCTGTGGCAGTCTTAGCAGCCAGATCAGGTACTAAATGGGCCATAAAATACACTAACATATCTCAGATAGGTCTTTTGCAGAAAAAGAGAGAGGAAAAGAAAAAGGCAAGGCACTTTCAAGATTATTAATGATGAAACAATGAAGATATGAGCAAGACACACTGCATTTGTCCATGCTGTATTTGTTCCAAAGCCTTTTCTATACATAAACATTTTGGCTTTAATTTTACTATTAAAAACTTTTTACCAGCAAATATGGAATATAGTCGCTTGGTAACTAATTGGAAATTTTCTATTCAAGACTGAGAAAATGACAGGGCCTCATTTAGCTTTAAGAATTCTTAATGTGTTCTATAAAAATGTGGTTTTCGACTGGGATGACCTGAAGTGCTTAGACGAGCTGAAGTGCTTAGACTCATTAATCAAATCTTGTGGTCAGTGTCTTTAAGAAATACATTTTATCGCTCGATCCTTTGTGCTTTTACTTTGTCTAGTATTTATATTCTTGGGGGAGGGAGGTTGTGGGTTTGTTTTCTGTTGTTGTTTTTGTTGTTGTTGTTAACATTGCCTATTTCTATAGTTACTTATTTTTTAGCATTATAAAATCAATATCAGATATGATTTTAGAAAAGAGTATTGGTATTCACTCTAATAATCTATAAACATGCATCAGAAGTTCAAAACATGACAGAGATATAACCGTTGAAAACAAAAATGAAAAGTTAGAATGTTTTTGTTTATGACTTTAATTACTCTGTACAATGCTAATTACTTCCAAATAAGGAAAATTTTGCATAACATTTCAGAATAAATGAAGAACCCAAAATAGTAGTTATGATTAAAAGCACTTGTCACCACTTGAAAGCAGAGAAACTATAGTTTTAATATTCAATTGTTGAAGTTCTACAAGAAAAATATCCTGTAGTTTATTCCTTTTTACATGCTTACGTGAGACCCAGCTGATGCTCAAAATGATAAGAAAGAAGCTCGCTAGCCTAGAATGCTAGTAGTTAATTAAACATTTTTGACAGCACCTCAAAGATAAATGGAGTTATGTAATAGTAAAAATTTTTCACTGAATCCATCAGAACGGTAGCTTTCCTGTTCATTTCTTGCATGGTCTCTAATCTTTGTTTCAGAAACACAGATACACTGAAACAACCCCTGTCAGTATCTGAGTATAGTAAAGAGTTTTAGGCTTCCAAGAAAACTTTCAAGGACATCAGTTTTCACTTTCTGGCGTGTAAAAGTTGTGATAAAAGGCTGTGAATGGCTAACACTTTTTGCTAAAATACCTATATTGGCTCAGAGTCTGAAATGACAGCTGTACAAATGGGGTTACAGCAACATTATATATATTTTACAGGTGGTCATCTTTCTCTAGCACTTAACTCAGAAGAAATGAGCTGTGATTCATAACTTTATTAACTGTAATAGAAATTGTACTATTGAAGCTATTTTCGAAGGATGGCTTATAGTCAAGGCATTAGAATAATAAAGATGCAATGTGTTACAACAACTTAGCAAACTTTTTTACTGGTTTTCATTAGATATATTTTATCCACAGGTAGCTAACTTCATCTCCTTACGCTTTATGAGAAACTTTAGAATCAGGTAAGAAAATACACCTTTTTTATTATTATTATTTGTCAGGCATCTCTTAGACCTCCAGCTTTTCTAGAATCTCTCTACTTGTGTTTGTGTAACACTTAGTACAATATAGCCATGGCATTGCTTGGTTCCCTTAGATACTGCTGTGATAATGAAAATCTGTCTCTAGACTTAGACGTGAAGTTGATAACATGTTCTCCAAAGGCTAGAATGTTTGGATTTTGGGGTTTTTTTGGTTCATGTGTTTTTTTACATTTTAAAAATTCTTCAGTGGTTGTTTTGTAACTTATATTTTATATTTTAATTGCCATATCAAAAGTGCGTAGTTCTAGTATTAAACCTGAGAATTAATTCACTGGAGAGACAGACCTGCTGAAATGAATGAGAATATTCAATGTGGATAAAGCTGTCAGAGACTTCATTAAAAAAGAATACTACTGTTAAGAGCAATGAAAATTTACCAATAATTATCAGCTGTAGAAGGTGTTACAAAGACACTTTTTTGATGATAGTTGTTGTAAAAGTCATATAGTCATTGCCACAGATAATATCACTAAAAGTGACAACTAAAAAAATATTAACATGAGAGAAATCAAATCGATGATGTCATGAATGGTGCACACTGGCTCATATGATGGCAAATTTATCCGCACAGGCATAGAGAAGAGTGAATCCCACAAAATAACCTGCCAAACTCAGTTTCATTTACACTTGCCTAATGTTCAAGTTTGATTCAGACAGCCTACGTTTGAAGTCAAGTGTCTGGGTCAAACTGCACAGTGGACTGTAAATAGCCTGGGTTGCTTCACTCGCTCTCAGCATACAAATAAATGGATCCCCCACAGTGACATGTGCAAAGGAAGCAAGGGCTGGACAGATTTGTTTGGTTTTGGATGCCAGCTTTAGTAAGAGCCCAGAAAGCAAGTATAACAGGTACAGCAGCCTCTCAATCATTCAACTTAGTTCTCTAAAAAAGAACAGACACATTATCTTTTTAAGAGAGGCAAACTAAAAGACATTAGAGAAAAGAAGCTGCAATTTTATAAAAGCTCATATCCATTCTCCTCATTCTGGGATCAGTTCTAATGCTGCCCTGGGTAATGAACATCCCCGTTGTGAGCAGAAGGTAAGCCAAAACATCATTACAGTCCCTTTAGCCTGAAAATTTAGGAGTGCAAGAATTACATTGGTTTGGAAACCAATCAAGTCTTAAATAGTGAATTGCAAATATTATACTAGTGACTGAATATTCTGCTAAAGTTCATAAAAAATCCCAAAGCTCAAACATATTTGCAGTAACTAGTGGAGCAGTTCTGAGAAACAAATGTATACAAATTTCCATCTGTTCACAGACAGAATAAAGGGCTACATTCAGCAAATACATGTCTTGTGATGAATACTTCAATCAGCTAAGAATAATAATGCAGCTTCAAATGTCTTATAATCTTTCCTACAGGCTTCTCTCTCAATAAGATGTGGGCTCTCACGTGATCCTGAGATTCCTAAGATCAGGCTGGCTTTATTTGGATACGTGCACCTGAATGTAACTGTGTAATTACACAACTGTATGCACGAAAGAGTCCAAATCACACAAAGAACCTTCCAAAACTACGAAGTTTTGCAAATATATGGAGCTATTACAGGAAGTAGTTTATAAAAATGATAATCTGCAAATAAAATTTATCTGACTTCTGTTTGACACTAGAGTCTTTATAATGAAGAATTTGCTTACAGGATCTTTGAGGGAAGATTAAATAAAAAAAAATAAAGATATCCAAACTGGTGCTCAAAAAATTGCCTTCAAACACTGAATGAAAGTGGAAAGTACATTTGAAGTCATACAAGGTACACGAATCTGAGGTAGTGTGAGCACAAGAAAAAAAAATATTTACAAAACATAGTGCATTTAAAAAGCTTTTTTTAACAGACCCGAAACTGTAGATTGTTACAGAGCAACATCTCATCTCTTTTATCCCTTAAGCAAAAAGGAAATAGTGTAATAATAATTAACATTCTTTTAAAGTACTTTTGGTGAGTGAATAGGGTCCTGTTTTTACTACCTTACATAACTTCTCGGTCTCTGTCAATATGTGTGAAACTATTATTACTTCATTACATTACTGGCTTGACATACGCATTAAAACTACTGTGAACAGACACAAAGCAGAAAGGAAGGTAAGTAAGTAGCAAGATTCACTTTTAATTGTATTTCATGGACAGAATCATTATACCTTTATGTGATAACACTAAGCTGCTTTGTGACATTTCAAAACAATGGCTCTTGCATTGTTTTGAGTTACTTTAAGTAAATGTTGACAATCTCCTTGCACTAAGAAACATAAAGTATTCAATTACAGCTGTGTGAAAAAGAGTGCAGATATTTATATATAGTGATTGCTTGAATGTTGCTTCAAAAATTTTGGAAGACTTGACCCCAGCAACTCATCTCTACATTTATAGTAATTTTTAGGATTTTTTTTTCAAAAAATATTAGCAGGATTGAGGAATCTAAGGTTTCTTTTTCAGAGATTTCTTTTGTTTGGGGTTTGTTTGGTTTTTTTCAGTGGGAAATTATAATTTAGGGTGAAATTCATCTAACCTAATTTTCCCTGGTAAAATTAGACATCTGATGTGATTTAGGCCTCTGGGATTACAGGACTGGTTAGTGCTCTAGAACCCGCAGACTAGTCTTCAGGTTCTCTCCCTAACAAACAATTACAGAAAAGCACCTGCAGAAAGACATTTATTCTCCCTGTCTCAGACCCTGATGCAGATGATAGAGTGAATCATCACTGCAGGTGTCTCTTTCTCTTCAGACTGGGAGACCTAACTGTGGCCTGACATTTAACTGTTAGATGACCACAGGTACATGAAATAAGTACCACCCTCATGGTGGGTCCCTTTGATGATGTTCCCGCTAAACTGTTTTCTCCAGATGAATGTGCTTTAGGGTTTTTTTATTATTATTATTATTATTATTATTATTATTATTATTATTATTATTATTATTATTATTATTATTATTTCTTCTTCTTCTTTTTTTCTGTATATGAAATGAAAATTCAAATGCAGCTGTGCTGGAGACAAAGGACATCAGCTGCTCTGGAAAGATATTTTTTCCACCTACATGCTTTTCCCTGATAAAAATCTATGTGGGACTGGATTATTAAAACCAATAGAGCAAAGAGGGAAGTTTTCTCTATTTTTTCCCCCCTTCATTGTTGCTTTGTTGAGGTGATCTTTCCCAGGAATGGAATAGGGAACGCCTCTCTATATAGGTACTGTAGGAGCAACTCTTAGTCATATTATTTTAAGTAATACATATTCAAGCTGGCAATTTTATTTGCTAGCAAAGAATCATGTAAGTGTGTCACAGACCTTACGACCATTACAGAAATTATATTTGATAACACCATGAAACATGGCTGCTTTCAGTAGATGCTTCGTATGATTTCTTCATAAAATTTTCCTTCTTTCTCTAATTTATTAACTTTATATTACATTTTTTTAGAAGGTAAATACTAATTTAGATAGATCAGAGCGTGGAACTTGGATATTATATCTTACACGGTAAAAAAAGAAAGCTTAATTTCAAAATAATGGCTGTTTATGTTTAGGAAACCTGTATGTAAGGACAATGCTGAGCCCATACAGATGAAATAGCATTCAAGGGAGGTAGTAACAGCTGATTTGGAGGTCACAGCTGCATTAAAAAAAATATATGGATATATATTATATTTGTTCCCACAACTGTGATCTGCAGTATGTGGTCACAATGTATTTATTTATGTTCAGAAGAGTTTTATTAAAAAAATTGTTTTGTCTTTGTTGAAGATCTTTATTCTCCTATAATGCTAGATCTTTTCACAAGCTTTCTGAGAAAGAGAGATAGTAGCATAGCACTCAGGCCATTTCATTTACTAAATCCTCAAATTTTGCTTAAAGCAAATAAGCAGAACTCCCCCACCCCCACCCCAAAAAAAAACAAAAAACAAAACAAACAAAAAAACCACCCAAAAAACTGAGAAAAGAATTCCAGATATTTGAAGAAGATTTTAGGTAATATTTAGAAAATATTCTAACATACTTTTATGCAATGGATATTGAGGCCTAGATTCACCATGCTAGCTCAAGGTCCTTAGCTTAGACACCAAAGTGCAGACCTCACTTGGGTGGTGCTTCCTTCACAGCTAGAGGCAGAGAAGAATAACTCCTGAGGAAGATCTTAAGTGAGATGAACTCTGGAGATAACAGAGAGGCATGCGCTCATATCTCTTCTCAGCTTGTTCTTTGCCAGCTTCTCATAAATATCACTACAGCACTGGAATTTGCATTTCTCTCTCTTTTTCAGAGATTTGAGAGGATTTCTGCTGAGAAAAAACTCCTAGCTTAAGCAAGACTTAAGTATGATTAATCTGTTTCAGACATTTCAATTCTTCCAATAAACATGTCTGTGGTACCTGAGTCTCTTACTCCTTTCCCTGGTTCTTTGAATCTCGCTGCCTGTAAATTATGACACTAACAATCAGAAGCAGCAGAAACAATTGGTTATAGCTTGTTCATGGCACACTCGGTATACCATGTTTTAGTTGTCATTCAGTCCAAAGAACAAAACATGGATTTTGTTTTGTTTTGTTTGGTTTGGTTATCACTTAACTGCTGAATCTTCATAAAAGTTCTAATAATGGCCTATCTTTAACTATACAAAACATCTGAATTTCAAAGAATTTTCATATAAAAATTAAACACATCATATTATTATTTTCAAAAGGGGTTAGTGGTTAATTATAAAAATATCATTGCATCTGCAAAATGCATGCATATGTATTTGTCTTGCACATATTCTGAAAATAAGATTAAAATATGCATGCTATTAAATAGGTACATGTACAAATACACAAATGTGTGTTTATTCATGTAGGCTGAAAAAATAAAATAATAAACATTTAGAATTTTGAGTGAGAAAACATAATTTTATAGCCACTTTTACTGGTGAAGTGTGTAAACATTTATGATCTCACAAAATTAAATGGTCATCATCAGCTAAACTTAGAACAATCAAAGTCCTGAAAAGGGGTAATATGCCCTGAAGCTAATATCTGAACAAGAAATGTGTGGCAGTGTGCCAATATTTTGCTATAAGTTTGAAGTAAGTAGTATCTAGATAGCTCTCTCATAGCATTATTTTTTGCTTGTTAAAGCAGCAGTTGGTAGTTCCCATTTTGTGTTAGATCCTCCCGTATGATGAAGACACTTTGTATAGCTACTGGATTACATGGTGTCCAAAGGCCAATCTCACCATTTCTTGTCACTGTGGAGTTATTATCTGCAAAAATGCTTGGAGGGCCCATAATTATGTTAATCCCCACTTGACATTTCAGACCTTTTTGCCACTATTTTAAGCCATCTTAAGTTCCAGCATCACATAGCATCATCAAAATACTGTTAGACATCTATCAAGTAACACCATGAGGATTAGAGATGTGTAACATCTAACTATAAATGATTATTACATCTCTTCCATCTTGTGCTTTTGAACACAGACAGGAAAGCAGGTCTATTGAATCTGGGTGATAAAAACTCAAATTAAGACCTCAGGTATTCTTTTCTCATTAGTTTTCTTGCTGTTCATAATCCAAGGTGTCATTTTACTGCTGATTAACACATAAATATTCCATTTGTTTTACATGTTCAGTGGAATGGTTCACTTCAGTGTTCAACAAAACCAGTCCAACAGATAGGTACAATTTTAGTTCTGTATGGAGAAAGAGTATTCGTGTATTTTGCCATTGTATATAATATATGAGCTACAATAAATAAGAGCAAATACCTATAGGCATAAATTCTGATCTTTATGTATGTACTTTATTGGTAGCAAGCTTGAGAAAGACATGTCAAAAGTATTAAGAATGATGTGTTCAGGTTTTTCCATCTGTATATCTATATATAGGTGAATAATTTCACTAGGAGTCACTTGTGTTGATATATAAATCCCAAACACTCAAAATCATTGTAGGTGTCAAGTTTCAGCAACAAAACCTGAAGAGAATGGAATTAGTATTATTATATTCTAACTCCTGAAACTGTCAGTTAAGAAAAGCTGTTTTTGTTAGAGTTGCTTGGGACATGAACAACTGAGAAAGCTTAACTTTCAAAGTTCCCTTTTCATTTTACCTCACAATGGAAACACAAATGCTGATCAGAATTTTTTTTAGTCTTTTTTAGTATAGAATTTTTTTTTTTTAAATAAATCAGTATTTAAATTGAAGCTGCATAAACTCGTGCACCTTTTGCATAATTCGTTCTGGTAAATGAAATACTTTGACAATTCCTGCTATATGTTTTCACTAAAAATTAGGAAAAACAATGTCCAACTGCTAAGACAAATGAAAAATTTTGACAACATCCATTTTAAAAACAAAAACAAAAACAAACACAAACCACTTAATTTTATTGAAAGCATTTCAACCAACTGCACTACTGTTTTTTTACTTTGTGCAAGATGAACCATATGCTCAAAGTTATCCAGCTCACAGGTGAATCAATAAAAGAGTAAAAGTCTTCCTGACTTCAATGAGAGCTGGATCAGACCCAATGTGAAGAGCTATTGATGCAGTTCTAGGACTCTGACAATCCAGCAGAACAAAAACAATGCACAAAATATGACTCAACACAGAGCAAAGGAGGTAAGATCGGCCATATGCTCTGTGATTTCTCCCCTATGACCTACCAGTGGTCCTTCGTACACTGTTAGCTTCACAGCATGTCAAATTAGATAAAGTCAAGGTCTCAGCTTTTACTTCCTTTTTTTTTTTACTTTTCCTTTCCATAAGTGAAGTGAAGGTGAAACTTCTGGGACCTTTGGGATAATGTACTTGAAACAACTTCATTTTTTCTACCCTTCTCTAATATAAATAACAAGTATCAGATACACTATGTAATGAACATGAAGAAATGCTGGAGAGAAGAACCAGAAAACTTGTCTTTTATATGTGTTAGTTCAGCCTACTCTTCCTGCTTTGTCACTGTCTTTAATTTTCCCTCTAGCTCTATAAAAACTTCTAGCTGTCTCTTAAATTCATTTATAGTATGTGCTTCAGTGGGCTTACCTGACAACTTATTCCTCACGTTTATTACTTTTAGAATGAAATAGTTGTGCTTGAATACTGCTGCTGTTTCCACTTAAAGGAATATCGTTTACTTATCAGGTTTTGTTTTGTTTTAAATTGACTAATTTTTAAAAATAGACTTTTTTACTGACATATCCCTCTTTAAACCTTATACCCAGATCTTGATATCTATAATTGTATCTCTGCTCCACCAGTGAGGTATAATACAGTCTTATGGATAGGTTAGAAAGATTCAGCTACCTCTCCTGAGTCAGTGCAGTAGGTGCTGTTATAGTAATAAAATCTTGCAGACTCCCCTATAACTGTATGTCATCTTTCCAAAGAGCAAGTCAAAGAGATGACTGCACATTTGCCCTGATATTGTGAGTGTGACTACACATCAGCAGAACAGAAATGTTGTCTAGTCACCTAACAATCTAAAAGAAACTGACTAACATACTAACCCCATATGTCTTTCAGCACTGGAAATGCTCATGGGTATTTGCAGCACTCGCTGAATTTCTTCCCTGCCACCCTTTTCTAAAATAATAACATATTATTATTATAAAATAATGCATCAGCAGGGCTTAAAATGGGCAAAGACTGTGGCAAAACAGTGTAAGGAAAGATTGCTTAGAAATTTTTATAAGATCTTCTAGCTAAGTTTTTTTCTTTAAGTATCTTTAACTTCAAGAAAACAGGAAGTTATTTGTTAGTAAATTTATTAGTGCTGAAAATGCTAATGAAAAAATCTTCTCGGTTGAATGCCAGATGGGAACACTGTCGTGCTGGCAAAAAGAAGGTCTCTATTAATCAGGTGCATTTTGAAATGATGAAATCCCATGTGTACATTTTTACAATGCTGACAGGAAACTGGGGAAGCACATAGCACAGAGCAAAACTATTCTTTTTTCTTTTTTAAATTATTTTAACACATTGAAAAGAAATGGAAGATTTCCAGTGTAACTTCATCAAAATCTATCATAGGGAACAGCCAATTTCTTGAGATGCAACCAGCTGACATAAGACAAAGTTATAAAAGTGAGTCATTATTGGACAATAATTTAGTCAAAAAGTATTCCTTCTAGGTTCACAAGGATGACTGGTATGACCAATCAGAGCAATAATTTTAGGTTTGTTTCAGAGGTCTACATCATATATGGACATCTGCTTTTAGTAGAGGGCATGATACTGATGCTTTTTAATGCTGACTGGTTCTTGAGCAAGAATGTGATGATCAGCCTCACGCTTCCACAGTTTGTTACTGCTCCATGTTTTCATTTACTGCATATACAGTAATGACACGGAAATAGCTCAACCTTGTTAAAGTTAACTTGCTTCTCATTTAAGGAGTGGTTTATGTCTGGCATTCTAGCCATGTGCATGAGATTAGCTTTCAGGCACATCTTCCAATTTCTTTCTTTTTGCAAATAAAACTTTCATAGTGCAACTCAGGTCATCATATCAAAGAGGAACTGGACTGGTGGACAGATACTCTGCTGCTGATACAAGTACACTACAATACTCAAAAGAGTAGAAGGAGGTTCTAAATTCTTCCTACTATGCCCACTTATTCTTACCTTTTCAAGCTGGAGCGGATATGCATGGTGAGAAAAAGGCAATTTATTACAGGGAAAAAAAAGCAATTTATTCTTATTCAGGCCTCGTTCTTCTGCACAAGTCATAGCACCTTTAGGTGAAATTCATTTTTGCACTTTCAAAAAATCAAGACAAATACCAGTAACTCACTGAAGCAGCTCTACATGAGAACAGCTTTCAAATCACCAACATTTGAATGTCTAGAGGTCAGCAGGATTATATGAACCTTCCAGTATTTACATCAAAATAAGGTGAAACAAAATAAACCTCACAAAATAATAAAAACGATGTCCTGTTCTAAAATGGACAGTCTTGTTTTGTTATGTAGCAAACCTGATAAAACTTTCCATCAGATTTTACAGAACGGTACTATAAAATTTCACTGTTTTTTTCTCACCTGTATAAGCTTTACTTGCTAATCAAAAAAGCAGTTTTTTTGAGCTAGATGGGCTCCCGGTTTATTAAGATATTTTACATGTATGCATAGCTGCAGTAATCTAGCAGTGATGATGTTAATCTATTAAGAATAAAAGGTAAAGGGAAGAGAACATATCTATTATATAACTGTTGAAAGTATGTCCATATTACTCTTTATAACCTGCATAGTTTATAGAGTGAGAAGTTCTTCTAAGAGGACACTATATTTACAGGTTCTGCATTTCCCTGAAGGAGCTATTCCTCTTCATTGACTTAATCTCTTCTCTCAGTCTGAAGTGTAGCTGGGATGAACACAGTTCATCCGCTATAGCTCCTGCACAAAATTCTTCCTGGTTGCTACGAAGAACTAACAGCTTTCTACAGGAACTAACTTTAAAGTTTATTCTGCAGTATTTAAATTCAAAAAGTAAAAATTTTAACAAAAAATATAATTTATTGTTTAGCAAGATCATTATTGATTTAAAGAATAACCATTTTTCAATGCAACAGTTTTGTTTGTCAATTCTGGACATACTAATGTAAAATTCTAGAGCTCCTGTTTCCTCAGTATATTTATATGATTCCAACCTTTCTGAAAGATGAGAAAACACTTGCTGTTTATACTTAGACAACTGTGAGGAGAACAGTCTTTCACCATTGCTGAATGCATCTTTTAAAACTATACCTTCTAGGGAAAGTATGAAGAAGCAAATTTCTCAAATTATTAAACAAGATTTATCCATTCATCCCAGCTAATGAGCTTCTGGGCTAGTTCCTAAATTTGGCTGACGTTAGACTGCACAAGGAGACATGTTTCCATCTACTGATGAGGGTTAAGCATGTTTTAATCTTAAAATGGATGTCTTCAGGCATCAACTCTACACTGTGGGTTTCATCATCTTTTAGATGTTGTTGCCATGGAAAACTTTTATATTGCTCTAAGGACTCTTTCACATATTCTTATGCTGTGTGTCATTCTGTCTTTGAACATATGGAGGGAAAACAGTACTCCCTTGGCTAAATATGAAATCTACCCAAACTGAATATCTAACATGAACCTCGAATGTACAGTTGTCACACAATAATAGGATCTTTTGTTTTGGAATAAATGGGTTTGGTAAGAAAGCGAGTATTACTGCTAGATCTCAGGGTGGAATATTTTTCAAATGGCCATTCCATATATGTTATTACCTGATAAAACATGTGATCCTGTTTATTTTACATTTCTCTGTGTTAGACATGTATATAGCATTTTTATGTGTTCATAAGACCCTTTTGATTTCTTGTCTTCAAGCTAGCCATATCATATGTTTGTGGGTTTTTTGGTTTGGGGTTGTTGGTGTGTTTTTTTGTTTCTTTACTTGCTTTTCTAATAGCTTAAGTACCTCATGAATTGGTAACGTCATACAAGTAAGGAGGTTCAATTAGGCTGTAACAAAAATTAGCCCTGATTATTATTTCCTTCTCCGATACTTTTTTCTGAAGCAAAAGAGAAACGTTAATGGTTTAAAGTCTGTTATGAAGGCTTTTTACTATTCGCACAGTTTTATGAGGCAATTGTAGTCTAAAAAGAATTATGTGAAGAACTGTTAAAACATTTTTTTAAAAATTTAACTGTCAATATAAAAGAGCATTTTGCTCTAGAATCAACAGCACTATATCCAGTAAAAATAATCTTTTCTCACTGAGTTTTCCTTAATATTTGAAGGACCTATAAAAGAGAAATACAGCATCATTCTATTTCAGCTTATGAATCTACCAAGACAACGTAGCTGTCATGAGCAACATACTTTCAATCATAAATACTATGTGATTCTTCTTTTGAATCATCTTTATTCTCAGTTGTTGTACCAGCGTCAGTGCTGACATTAGTGATTTGCTGTGCTGTTAGGACCCAATTCAGCAAAGTGCTTGAGAAGTGCTCAGTTTTAAACAGGGGAGTAGATCAATCAAGTTACTTATATCTTTAGAATTTAAATATAGTGAAGTGCTTTCATGAATTCCCATTCAAAAGAAACAGTTAGCATCAAAGATCTCTTCACATCCTTCAGAATCACCACCTGCATAGGTACAATATTTGTACCTGATTAGCAAACTTTTCTTTTTTTTTTCCCTCTCACATAAGTCTGCAGATATAAAGAAATACAGAAAAACAGGATTTTTTTTTCACATTGCGTAGTTTTAGAAGATGTCTATTTTGGCAACCAAAGCATGCAAAATTATCTCATCAGAAACAGCAATTCAGAATGAAATTCGGAGGGCTTCCCTGAATTTTTAAATAAATAAGATTTGATTGTCTTCTCTGTAATATTGTCTTCTAATAGTAATATATGCAGAGAAGAGAGAACCGAGAAGTTGAGGCAACAGAAAAAAAATTTTGCATTTTGGATTTTTGTTATCTTTTAAGGTTGATTCCTTATCAACATTTCTGTAGTAATATGTTTTCCATATAAATAAATGAACATTCAAAAAGGGCTAAGAAGCTTTTACAAGATCAGTTTTGACAGTTTCTAACAATGCAGCTGCATCTCATTCAGGAAATTGCAGCTACCACAGGCATTGAGCATCCAGTCATTCTGAGTATTATCTTTTGAGATATGTAAGGAAACATACTGGTTAGGCATTACTATGATCCTTATGACCAAAACCAAACTGTTCATGTTTGATGAATAATGGAAGAAAATTAATTTCCAGTCACAATGCAGGTATTATTAAAAAAGGTAAAACCAAAATTAATTTTACCAGTGCCATGGTTTCTAATGTTTCTAAAATTTTAGATCCCATAGCAAAATAGATCACTACTGTTCTACCCACCATTTAAAGGCAAGATGACAGTACATTGATTGCATTTCCCAATCCACTCATCAACCTACATGTTGCAACAACATGAGGAAGGATGCATTGAAGTTAAGTTGTGAGCTTCTGATATCACTCATCTCTTTGCTAGTCTCTGTTAGTTAACTATACTGCAGTGAATCTCAGGAGCAAGGGAACAAATATCAAACATTATTTTTAACCCTGCTGTTTGCAATAGGTCTTTAAAAAAGAAAGTAAAAAAAACCCCAAACTTGCTATGGTGTTGTTAAATGGAAGGTTTTGGAAGTCAATCATCTGAAGCCTATAGTCATTCCAAAATGACAGAATACCTCTCTATCATTTATCAGGCAATAATGAGTTGTAAACATTTCTAGTTAAGTACTTGTATCAAGTTCCTTATTAATGTGTAAATCAACAGAAAATACACAATTCAGTGGGTGAAACACTATACTGAAAGGTAAACTGCCAATAAAAGGGAAAATATTGAATCAATTTTAACCAGCTAGACAGTTTCAGGGGACAAGTCCTTATCTGACAGTGGTGACTTATGCCATTCCAAAGAATAAAGGAAATGCTTAATTTGGTTACAGGAGTACAAAACTTCTAACTTTAATTAATTTGAGGGAAATATAGTTTGTTTTTTTTTTTTCTTATTTTTCACAAGGATGGAGAGAGGAGATTTAATCTGCACAGATTTCCTAGAGAAATCCAAAGAGACGAGCAATTGTAATCTTTCCATCAGAGCAGGTTATATTTAGTTAATTAAACTTGAACTTCAATATATGTTGAAACACAGTTGGACTAGATAATTGTTGTAGGTACCTTCCAACTGGAATTATTCTATTCTAGAAAGAAAAATGTCCTGAAAAGGCCATGTCAAGAAAACATCTACAGTAAGTTAACTGTTCAAAAAAAAAAGACTTTCAGGCTGATTTTTGTTATAAATAAATTAAAAATTCTTTCATTTCTTCTTGTGTATGAATAACAGCTTGCATTTGCATTTTTCCTTATTTGCCATGGAGTTAAGGATGATTTCAACCTGACAATAAAGCATTTCCAATATCTAGGTATACCAAATCTGTAGGATGAAGAGCTGGGCCTCTTCAGTGTGGGAATGTATCTAAACAGCATAACTACACAGTCCAATAGATGTTGCACAAACTATCTTGAAAAACAATATAAAAGAGATTAGAGGGTATTTTGCAGTGGCTGTGGATAAACAAAGAAGTTCTGCAGCATGCAGCAAGACAGGGAGGAGCACATCTGCATCGGAGATGTTCTCAGATTTGTTATAGGGCTAAGCCTAAAATAATAAAAAGAAAAAACAAGCTACGCACATTGAAAAACCCAGACTGATGCGTATTTTTTCCTTATTATAAAATATAGCTTTCAAACTGACTTAAGAAGTTTCATTATTCAGTCAGCCATATAACACACAAGAAGTTTGCTACAAATGAATGTCTATGTTACTAAATTTGCTCCTGTAGGTTGAATAAAGTTTAAATGCCTGCAGGAAATATTTTTTTCAACAATTTATTCTTATGTATAACCTATGAAGTAAATGAATACATTAATATCTTGATAGCTAGTGTATTTTAATCCACTGTAGTTCCCAAATTCAACTCTCCACACAACTATTACACAATTCATTATTCAGACATGATGACACTGATCAAAAGAATCCAGAAGGTTTGCTCTGAATTGAGCACTGATTTCATTTAGATACTGTCTCACCTGCTTGTTTTCTTTTCTATGCTGATCATAACAAAGTCCTAACATTATATTTCTGCGGCTTTTATTGCAGCAGATAGTAAGAGAATTTGTATTTTCTTAGATTTACTCCGATGGTTTTAGGGAAGTATTAAATCTCATGAAATTAATTTTCATCAGAATTTAATTTAGAATTGTTTTATTTTAGAAATTATTCATGCACAGGATTTTCCTTATACAACAACAATTAATCACAGTCTTATTGACTGCATGTTATTTATTTCTTTTTACATGAGTTTTGGTGCAGATTTTTCACACTTATTCTATGAGCTGGTTTATATTATACCCATATTTGCAGAAAAATGCACATCATGTATAAATCTGAAGGTATTTGTTAAAGTCCCCATGAGTCAGATGCTTACTCATTACCCAGCTGAAATAATGTATTGAATACTATCAGAATAATGTGATAAACCTCATGATTTTTTTAATGCAATATTTGTTGAATAAGTTCTCCAGTGTTCATCCTGATGTGATGTGACTTGTTAAAAAATCAAGACTCTCGAATATTGGGTTACAGATCTAAGGAGGACAGATTTTCTTGTAACATTGCTGTACTTTAGGTTCAAAGTGTAATCCGTAAGTTTTGAAAGGCTAAGTAATGAAGCAAGCAAAAGAAGCAAATAAACCTTTCATTTGCAAAATCAAAAAAGTTTTTGAGATTGTTCACACTCCAGACAGTGTCTGTTCTCCCATCTCTGGTGCCCACCCATTTCAGTGTATGAGCTTGGTATTTGGAAAGTCAACCGACATGATTAAATTTATTCTTCTTTCATGATATTGTTTGGTGACCTTGAATAAGTAAGGAAGTGCAGGAAGTCTCTAACAGAGGGCAACTGCCTTGAGGAGTAAATGGTCATGTGATGCATCTTTGAGAAAGATGTAAGATCTGCTAGGCCTTTGTCTTCTGTACCCATTTTCTCCTCTCTTCCTTTGTCTCTGTCCCCCACCACCTGCCTGAAAGCGAATCTCTTCTCCCAAACAGCCACATGGGAAAGACGAGAACACAGCCGGAGTTTCTCCATTAACACTGCTTGTGTAGTAATTCTGAGCAGTCTCTCTCCTCCAGATTAGGCAATACCCTCCTATGCTTATGAACCAAGACAGTTCTCTGCAGACATATGCCAGTTATTTCTGGTCCTAGGGAAAATGTTACCATGGCAGTACTGTTCTTGGTTTTATGAGCTCAAGGTAATTTAGACATGCCTTTATGGGGCTGAATTATATTATATAAACATACCCTTAATTTTAGATCTGAGATCACATCTGCATGTTACAGGGGTTATCAGTTTCCTGACACCTGAATCCTGTGCTTGGGAAAGGAGAGTTATGCAACTCAGGGAGCATTGACAAGAACCAGCATCTTAATCAATGAACCACTTCTTTTACTTAGACAATGGGAAAACTCAGGAAAGATTTGTCATCAGTCATGACCTCCTGAGGCTAACTTCCTTATTCAAGGTTTTTGTACAGAGAAAAGCTCCTCAAATGCATCAGCTTTTCTAATATGGTGCATTTTGAACTGGCTTTCTGAACTTCTACCTCCAACTTCTACCTCCTCTACCCTCCCTTTGAGATTTGGAAAACCATCAATCCTTTGATCAAAATCACTTAGGCCATGTTGGATTTTTCAGGCCAGATGAGGCAATAGTGAAACACCATAAGGAGAAACCTATATTCCCGTACTTTCCATTAAAACATCACCAGGGTTAAAAACAAAAAAAAAAAAGGAAAGAAAAAAAAAAGAAGAAAAAAAAAGGAGAAAAAAAAAGAACCTTTGAGGTTAGAAATAGCCTATCTTCCACCTGCTCTTCACAAGTCTCTGCTTTCACGCTTCACAAGTTCAGTAGGAAAGGAAGAAAATATATTTATGAATATCACTTCTTTGTTTGATCTGTGTGTGGAAGAATAGTTCTCATACCACTTCATGCTGAAGATGGCTGAGAATTTAACCCTTTAACTTCTAGGATAAACTCTGGTATACTTTACCAAGTGAGAAACCAATACTTGAGACATAGCCGAGTCTCAACACTTCACCCTTTAAGGTCAAAGGAAACTCAATTCATGATAGTGACTCCACATTTTGAATCACATGCAGCCACTAGCCACTAGCTGCTGCCCTGTGATGGAGGTATGATGTGATGTCATAGGGCACAGATTTGCTCATTTTCATGGAAGCATAGCATGAATGAGATTTTAGGACTGATGATTTATAGATGTAGATTAGGGAAAAAAAACCCAAAGAAAAACAATAATTTTGAAGCTCAATAAAATTCTGACTGGGACTACTTGACACAGCTGCTTATAAAGTAAAGGTCTCGATCTAGATCTCTATATTAGAAAGTATTTCAGTAGAATACTAGCAAAGTTCAGAATGCAGCAACTGAAAGCAACAGTTCAGGCCATGAGTACTAGATTATTTGTACATTGCAGCACATGAAAACATTAAATGGTGTTAAGTGAAAGAACAGAAAACACACTTACCCATCCATTACCTTTTTCTGGTTTTCTTCGCTTTCAGGACTATATCATTCTCTGCTATTTTCCATTAAAAAAAAAAAAAAAGCTTGAAAAAATTTCCAGTGGACAAATTGGATTACAAAACTATTAGTACAAATATTTATAATTAATTCTCAAATATAATACTGTTCCTATTTCATATATAACTGTTATTACAATAAACTTTTTCTTAGTTTCACAGTAAGGAGCCTCTTTTCACTGAATGGAAAAGAAAAAAGATTGTTAGATCTGGTTTTACGTTACCAGTGTTAATAGAGCACCAATGAATCCTCTTTTTGAAATCTTCAGGTCAATATATCTTCAAGTTATTTCTGACTTTGAACACTTTAACTTCTTTTTATAGTCAACTGTATCTACTAGACCTGAGTTAAAAATAGAGAGCAGAGGAGGACAGGAACAGATGTGATTTCCTGATCCAAGGTTTCCCTGATTCCAGTTAATGTTTACTTAGGGAAAATGAAGGTAGATGGGCGCACAGGGTGGGTGCAAGTGCCCAGGTGCTGGCAGTGGGGGGGTTGCATGGCAGCCTCTGCAAGGAGAGGCCAGGGCTGCCCCATGCCGGACACAGCCGGTTCCAGCCGGCTCCAACCGACCCACCGCAGGGCACGGCTGAGCCCTGCAGTTAAGGTGGTAGTGGTGTCTTGGGGAAGTGCATTTCAGAAAGAGCAAAACGCTGCACTGGAGTTCTGAGAGAGCAGAGTGAGAAAATACGAGAGAGAGAACTATGCAGATGCTAAGGTTAGTGAAGAAGGAGGGGAGCAGGTACTCCAGGTGCTGGACCGGAAATTCCCCTGCAGCCTGTGGAGAAGACCATGGTGATGCAGGTTGTCCCTTTGCAGCCCATGGAGAGCCATGGTGGAGCAGATATCTACAGTGAAGTCCATGGAGGACCTCATGCTGGAGCAGGTGGATGTGTCTGAAGGAAACTGAAGCCCATGAAGAGGAGCCCATGCTGGAGCAGAAGAAATGTGTGAGAGGGAAGGAGCAGCAGAGAGGAGCTGTTACGGACTGACCATAACCCACCATTCCCCATCCCACTGCACCACTCAGGGCAGGGAGAGGTAGAGGAGTCAAGAATGAAGGAGTGAAGTTGAGACTGGGAAGAAAGGGAGGTGAGGTTTTAGGTTTTGTTTCTCACCATCCTACTCTATTTTTAGCTGGCAACAGATTAAAATAATCTCCCCATAGTCAAGCCTGTTTTGCCTGTGATGGCGATTAGTAAGTGATCTCCCTGTCTTTATCTTGACCCATGATCTTTTCCATCTTATTTTCTCCCCTGTCCTGTTGAGGAGGGGAAGTGAGAGACTGGCTGTGTGGGGGTCGGGCAGCCATTCAAGGTAAACTCACCTTGGGAAATGGCTTAGCCAGACAACCAGCATATCCAAGTTTACAAAAATGTTCTCATTTTTATCTCAGAAGTGCTTCCTACATATCTATACATGTTTCCACTGAAAAGAGCCAACAGCTTTTGGTAAGGCATTTATTTTTCTAGAAAAAAGTAATTTTGAAAAACCTGTATTTGTCTCATTTAGATAAAAAATAATATTTGTTTCCAAGATATATTCCTGGCCACTAGGTGTTCCTGCAGTGGGTATCCGTCTCACTTTCCTCTTTTACTTCACACTGAATGTAAGTTTCAGCAAGGACTCCAGCAATAGCTCCTTTCATAATATGCATGCTGGCAAGAGTTCCTGCTCCTCTTTTTTAGTCTCATCTTTTGGAGCAACTCTACCCTGCATTGTATTACGAAGTTTTAATTGGACCAATGGACAATATCACATGCACTGACTCTGTAGTTTAGCAAGGCTATAGTGTTTGCTAGGGATGTTAAAGATGAAGGTTCAACCCCCCCTTTATATGTTATAACCTCAGACAGAGGGAGGACTGAAAGAAATTGCAACTACAATATCAAGACAGAAATAATGATGTCTTAGCATGTTTTGGCTGACATGCTACTTGTCTGAATCAAGCAGTGAGGAGATTTGAATGTGATTCTTTCACATGTTAAGCAAGTACTTACAGAACCATACTGTTGCTGGACAAAGAGATGGCCGTGATTGCAGGAACTCCATCTTTGTCCGGAGTTGTATGCATGAAGGCAAAATTTTTGGTGAGTCAGCCTGAAAAGAATTAGAAGAAAACCACAATGCCATAAAACACTGGTGAGAAATACAGGCAAAGAATTAACTTGATTTCAGAAGGTAGATAGCTACCTAAAAATGCAGACAAGCGCCCAGTGGTATTTTCATTATGCCACTAGCCTTTCATTAGCGTTACTGCTCTTGAAATGAGGGCTAGGAGATCCTGAAAATCCTACCAGGCACGTACCTGCCCATTTAGGCAACTAAGTATCTCTTACAAGTCTGGGCCAGAGGCTGTAACTGTAAAAACAGCATGATCTCTAGTTGCACATCATTAGTAAATAGACTTCGCACAGTAGTAAATTAAGTCAAAGTTAGGTGTCTTCAGACTTTTTATCCATTAATGATACTGCAGATCACAGAAGCTACAATGTACATGAGAAGAGTACTACACTTCTTAGTCAGGCTTCTTGACAGTAAGTGCAGCCAATAGTATAGTTATACCAAAATATGTATATAATTTCTTTACAGTTGCACCTATGTTCATCTCTACAATGTCTATTAATCTTCGTTGAAGAACAAAAAGGAGGTGAAAGGAAGTGTTAAAAGATACAATCTGTTAATCCATTAATACAAAATATTTTGATTCCATGTTAAAACACATTTTTCAATGTGTTGAATTATGTTCCAGTTTTGATTTTAGGAACTTGGTAATGTAGTTTTAACCACTTAGTAACTGAGCAGATTATCAGGCTTAGGAAAATGAGTAATAGGGGGAAAAAAGGAAAAAAAAAAGAGACGGTGTTTTGAACACAGCTCTATAATCTGTTAAAAATACATATTCTATTCATATTTTAAGTTTTTGAAAAATCACCAACCACAGATTTTGTCTATTCTTATGAAAGGCAGAAGAAAAAAGGAGAGCAACAGAAAGAGAGAAAGAGAACTACCAAAGGCTCTAAATGGTGCTATGAGAATCTTTGTGTTAAATACCTGTAAGACCATATTTGTCTGTTATTTCAAGTGCCAAAGATATCGGAGGCTAGTAGTTTATGACCCTGGAAAATTTCTGTAATAAATCAAGAGTGACTATTAGTGAAGATTTAATTTGCAGATTTTTCTGCAAACCAAAAACATCACCTTCAACAAGAAGATGTAACCATTCAATGAAAGATTTTTAACAGATATCTTGTTATTTAATTTATATAATAGAGAAGCTTCATTAGTATTATATGCTTTTTGATTGTTTAATAATCTGTGGCATATACCAGATTGCTGTTAAAAGAGAAGTTATCGAAGACATGTAATATCAGACGTGGTTCATGGTTACTAATCACCTGTAACCTAATGCCCTGAAAGTTTAACAGATACTTGCCTCATTTTCCTCTTAGCTTATGACTTCTTGTAGCAGGCAGTGAACACAAGAATCCAATGCCTTCAGTAGAAACTGGTTCTCAGCAGAACTGAGAACAAATACAACACTCTTACTATAATGCTTGGTATTTAGAGATTTAAAATTAGCACTGATTAAGTCAGTTCAACATAGTGTTCAGCTTTTGTGACTCCAGTAGAGAAAAAAATAGTCCAACTTCTGCACCACAATTCGAAGTTGCCACTGATATGGCACTCTGTCTGCAGTACACCAGCTTTTCTCTGGAGCCTTTTATCATTCTGATTTTGTTTAAAGACTTTGTTGAAATCGGTATATATTTACCATCACAGCATTGCTTGGATTTTGAAATCTTATCTAGCCAGTTCCTGCTGCAAGGGAAAGAAAACAGTTCATGTGGTTTCAATTTTCTTTTTTTTTTTTTTTTTCCAGCAAGAAACCTTAGATTTTCACCTGCATTTCATTTGGTAGCAGAAGATTAAAAAAGTGATGAACAATAGTTTTTCCATGGTATTCAGTGTCATAGTTTGAACAACATTCTCAGGTTAGCAGCCTGCATTGGTAGGAGTCTTTTTCATGGGCGATCTTTCGACAGAAAATATTTTACAATAAAATAAAAAAAAAACAACCCCTGTCAAATTCAGATTTACTTGCTAAAGCCTAAGAACTCATGGTTTCTATACAAGTATAACCCATAGGAATGTCTAGTATCAAATTTTTCATTTCTTATTTTGTTTTTTTTATTATGTTTGACATGGTGAGACTGATGTTTGCTATTGATGGACAGCCATATTCTAAGGAAAGTAAAATTTCAGTGAAATATAAAATATGCAACAAGGGTACAGAAACTTGAAATGAACTTGGCTGTATTGGTAGATTATTGGCTGGGAGTGTTGATCTGCTGGAGGGTAGGGAGGCTGTACAGAGGCATCTGGACAGGCTGGATCGATGGGCTGTGGCCAACTGTATGAGATTCAACAAGGCTCAGTGCCGGGTCCTGCACTTGGGTCACAACAACCCCATGCAACGCTACAGGCTGGGGGAAGAGTGGCTGGAGAGCTGCCTGGCAGAAAAGGACCTGGGGGTGTTGGTTGACAGCCAGCTGAACATGAGCCAGCAATGTGCTCAGGTGGCCAAGAAGGCCAATAGCATCCTGGCTTGTATGAGCAATAGTGTGGCCAGCAGGACCAGGGAGGTGATAGTGCCCCTGTACTCAGCACTGGTGAGGCTGCACCTGGAGTACTGTGTTCAGTTTTGGGCCCCTCACTACAAGAAGGCCATCGAGGTGCTGGAGCGTGTCCAGAGAATTGCAACGAAGCTGGTGAAGGGTCTAGAGCACAAGTCTTCTGAGGAGCGGCTGAGGGAGCTGGGGTTGTTTAGTTTGGAGAAGAGGAGGCTGAGGGGAGACCTTATTGCTCTTTACAACTACTTGAAAGGAGGTTGTAGCCAGGTGGGGGTCGGTCTCTTCTCCCAAGTAACAAGCAATAGGATGAGAGGAAACAGCCTCAAGTTGTGCCAGGTGAGGTTTAGATTGGATATTAGGAAAAACGTCTTTACTGAAAGAGTAGTCAAGCACTGGAACAGGCTGCCCAGGGAAGTGGTTGAGTCCCCATCCCTGGAGGTATTTAAAAGACAGGTAGATGTAGTGCTTCAGGACATGGTTTAGTGGTAGACTTGGCAGTGCTAGGTTAATGGTCAGACTTGATGAACATAAAGGTCTTTTCCAACCTTAACGATTCTGTGATTATCCCAGAGCTAATTTATTATCTCCAACCAAGTGCAGAAGATATACACAACATAACTGCAGAAAACTTTCAAAACAATAAAGATTCTTCTTCACTATCCCAGACATTAACTGAAAAAAACTCACATAAAATATTTGAGATGCCTTGTTAAAGATAATTTAATGGCTTCAGAAGTGCAGCATAGTTTCAATACAGTTTTGCTTTAGACACACATGCATATTTCTTTCTCCTTTGTGTGTGATGTACCAACATTTTTAATGAAATTTAGAACTAGGATCTTAAATAAAGTACAGATTTGTACCCACTATGTGTGTGGCCTTTAATTGTAAATATCAATTTGTTATTTACTGTAAAGGCAGTAAACTTTTATTTAGTCATAAAAAGCAGTCAGTATCCTGGAGGAAAGATATTCAAAAGGAACTCAACAGACTGGAGAAGTGGGTAGAAAGAAACACTCTAAAGTTCAGGAAAAGGAAATGAGAGTCTTGCACCTGGGAGAGAATAAGGCAGCAACAGGAAAGGCTGGGCACTAAACAGAGCAGAAAGCAGTTTTGCAGTAAAGGACCCAGATTCCTGGTGGGCATTATGTGGAACATGAGCCAGCAGTGCACCCATGCAGGGATGAAGATAAACCACATATGGGGCTGCATTAATAAAAGCGTAGCTGGCAGATTGAGGGATGGGATTACTTGACTCTATCCAGTGTGTGTGAGACCAAATCTAAAGTTCCATGTCCAGTTTGGGGCTTTGCAGTACATGAAAGATATTGGAAGACTGGAAAAAGCTCCAAGGAGGGCTGCCAAGATGATCGAGGGCCTGCAGCACCAGAGATATGAGGCAAGGCTGAGAGAATGGAGTTTCTTCAGCCTGAAGAAGAAGATGCTCAGGGGGGGGGAGTAATTTCCATGTTCAATTACCTAATGGCTGGGTATGGAGAAAACAGACCCAGGCTTTTCTTAAAGATGAACAACATGAGGAGAGGCAGTGGAGAGAAATTTCAGTGAGGGAAATTCTAATTAGATTTTAAGAAAAAACATTTTCAACAGGGATGTGGGCAAGCATGGGAGCAGTTTTCACAGAGAAGCAGTGAATTTTCTGTCTCTAGAGATGTATGAAGCTCTTGATGTATGTCTCTAGAGATGTATGAGCAAAACGGCATAACTTCAAATTTGACCATGCTTTGAACAAGAGATTGCACTAGGTGACTTCCAGAGGTTCTTCTAACTTAAATCCTTCTATAATTCTATCATATCTAGACAGGACTATCAAGGTTTGTTAAGAGAAATGGTCTTTGATGAAACATTTAGGCACTGGTATTTGTTATGTGGGCTTGCCTAGCTTCTTTAAAATAGAGTTTGAGGTCTTTGTACATGTATATGAGGATGTGTACACACTTAAGTGATGCATATGGACAACGTGCACTTAAGCAACGCATAGCATGTAGCTAAATCTGGGATAAATATTGCAATGATATCAGAAGTTAGAAAATATTTTTATCTTACCTTATGATCTCTACTCAGTATTCTATCAATCCAGACTGTATCCAAGCATCTGACCTCCATCTAGCTTTAAACACATACACAGAAGAAAGGAAAATAATCAATTTACAGTAGGTGTTTCACTAGACTGAAATGCCCCGAAGCTACCATTTCCTGTTAAAGGGCCAACGGTGGTCACAGATTTCTAGAGTTCAGGACTCCATAATGTATAAGGCATAAGGCAGTGGGCACTGTCCATACTAACCAGCAATGTCTGGCTTTTTTTCTTTGTCACTTAGCTACCAACAACATGAAAAACAGCATGGAAAAAATAACACAGCTTCACAGTGATAATACTGGAAGCGATCCAGAAAAAGATTTTCAGTTTTGAAGTGTTATTCCTACTTGATTTAATGTAAATATTTATGATCTGGGGAAGATATGTACTAGACTAAATTATTTGAAGGCATGTTGTTACACTCAAAGTCATGTCATAGGCCATAGTCTCATTAATAATGCAGATAATTTTTTTTTTAAAGTCTTCCTAGTATCTATGCCTTTCCTCTGATGTTATGATCATCCTTCCAGTGTTCCCCCAGGTCCTAAGGTTGATGCTTCAGTCCTTCTCAAGAAGGGTGGGAGACAAGGGGTCACACTGACTTGTCAGCATCTCTCAGCAGAGACCTGTGTGACACTGATCTTCTCTTTCCCCTCATGTTTGGGCTCTGCTTGGTGCTATATTTATAGGTGTCCCTGTCACATCCCACTTTCTTCTCTCAAGCTGCCAGGTGCAGCCTGGCAGTGGCCCCCAGCACCCCTAGCCTCAGGCACAAAAAAGGGCTATGGTTAGTCAGGCAGTGACTGGGGGTGGGGGGTGTCACCCCCTCCCCAGAGGGGCCATCCCCAGAGCTGAAGCTGGAGCAGGGGAGGCAGCAGTCATTGGCCCTGGTACAGGGGTTAAACCAGTGACATCCAGCTCAGGCTGGGTAATTCTCAACTTATGTGCCTACTCAGAGGATGTATGAAGTGGATGTGTGTTGAGTACTGTAGTAATCATATACTTGGGTTTAATAACATACAAAAATATGACCTGAAATATGAAATAAAGAATTATTTATATCTGTGAGATAGGCAAATTAGTAAGAAGTCTGGAATACAAGATTATAAATATGTAATGCCGTTGACAAGTTAGATGAATGGCCTGAAATAAATGACAAAATAGGGAAGTGCAAAATGTTTCCTCTAGGTAGGAATACTCATCTGTGCATATATTTGAAATGGTAAACAGTGGGCTAGATTGAATTTCACTGCAGAATGTGACTGAAGAGTTGCAGTGGATCACAAAAGAAATGGGTATTTATCCCAAAGAATAAGGTGGGAATGGCCTCACGTGACTGTCTATTCTACCCCTGTTTCATTACAAAGACTATTCTGTGTCATCCTTGACCAGTGTTTATCTAGTTTGTCCTCAAAGACCTTGAGTAATAAAAGCTCTTTAGGCTCTCCAGAGACTCTGCTGTAATGCTTCACTACCCTTCTTTTTATGGCGGTTTATCTAATGTTTGAACTTTAATCTTTTTTTTTTGCTGTAATTTAATCCCATTTTTCCTTTTCTGCTATACACATGCAGAAAATTATTTTCTTTTTTTTGCAACCTTTTATGAACATATAGACACTTAGCATGCTTTTCCTCCTATACTTTCAAGTCTTTCTTCTACAAGACAAAAAGTCAGTTTTTCTAGTCATTCTGGGCTACTAAAGCTGTGGTTTTTGTGCTGTATGCTGCTATCTAGCAGCTCAGGCTGCTCCAGATAATCATTACCAAAGCAGTGTTGGTCTTGGGATCACTGGGATTTTTCTATAAGGAAGCCAGAGGCTAATAAAATTGACATTAATCTGGTTATGCTAGGACTTAGCTATCGAAGCATCCCAGGCTCGTTCTGCAATGGACTCCTAAGGAGACTTTGCTACCTCCCATCTGTAAGCTCCCACAGGGAGCCCTGTCCTTGGCTTTGCAAGGTAAATGGTACATATCTTGCCACTCTTCACTGCGGAAAGGGATGAGATGTAGCTGATTGGAGGCAAACTGGTATTATAATAAATTGTTGTATAATTCTGGGGCATAGCAAAAAAAAAAAATAGATCTGACAACTGAGCAGGTCACAGACCTTATCACTGGAACTCAATAACCTCTAATGTTAAATTACTAACATAACCTCTAGCTTTCTTTGAGCTGGTCCAACTAGTCTTCACCCAGGAAATTTGCAGGCACAGTTTTAGGGCTAGCATTGGCCAGGGACCATTCCCAATAGGCAATCTCAATATAGCAATCCTTTTTATGAAGCCTTAGGGAATTAAATAGTGCAGATATCTAGACTATTTCTGGTTCATCTCGGGGTCATGGAATAAGGTCTGGTTCTCTTTAGTTGACTAACACAGACATATTTGTAATGCAATTCTTCCTTTTTATCTTGCCCACATATGGGCACCACACTTCAAAAAACATGTTGGATTAGTTAGAGCAGAAAACTGTTCTAGAAAATGTGTCCTACACAAAATCTTGAAAGAGCTAGTATTATTTGACACAAAGCAAAAAAGATTTCAGAAGTACAGAGTAACAGTATTCAGATATATGAAAGATTGTGGCAAAGGAGCAAATAAATAATTACTTTTTTACACTATGAATAAGACAAAAAATAATAGGCATATTCTGCAGCAAGGAAGATTAAGCCTGGGCATAAAGAAAGGCCTCCTGACTGGGAGATAGTTAAGCACCCAAGTGAGTTACTTAGGCAGTAAAAAGTAAATAGGACAGCTAAAGATTTTTAGATATAGATTTGAAAAATCTGGTTCAGTTTAAGTAGAATTAAAATCATAGAATCATAGAATATCCTGAGTTGGAAGGGACCCACAAGGATCATCAAGCCCAACTGCTAACTCAGGGCAACCTAAAAGTTAAACCATATATCTAAGAACTTTGTCCAAACACTTCCTGAACACGGAGAGGCCATGATCACTTCCCTGGGGAACTTGTTCCAGTGCTTGACCACCCTCTCAGTGATGAACCTTTTCCTAATATCCAATCTGAACTTCCCCTGGGGCAGCATTAGGCCATTTCCTCATGTCCTATCAACGGAGACCAGAGAGAAGAGATCAGCACATCCTTCTCTGCCTCCCCTCATGAGGAAGCTGTAGAGAGCAATAAGGTCACTCCTAAGTCTTCTCTTCTTTAAGCTGAAGGAACTTAATATCCTCAGCCACTTCTCGTAAGTCATGCCATCTAGTCCTTTCACTATCTCTACTGCCCTCCTTTGGACACATTCTAACATTTTAATGTCTTTCTTACATTGTGGAGCCCAAAACTGCGCACAGTACTCATAGAATCATAGAATCGTTAAGGTTAGAAAAGACCTTTAACAACATTGAGTCCAACCGTTAACCTAACACTGCCACGTCTACCACTAAACCATGTCCCTAAGCACAACGTCTACTCATCTTTTACATACCTCCAGGGATGGGGACTCAACCACTTCCCTGGGCAGCCTGTTCCAGTGCCTGACTACCCTTTCAGTAAAGACGTTTTTCCTAATATCCAATCTAAACCTCCCCTGGCACAACTTGAGACTGTTTCCTCTCATCCTATTGCTTGTTACTTGGGAGAAGAGACCGACCCCCACCTCACTACAACCTCCTTTCAAGTAGTTGTAAAGAGCAATAAGGTCTCCCCTCAGCCTCCTCTTCTCCAAACTAAACAACCCCAGCTCCCTCAGCCGCTCCTCAGAAGACTTGTGCTCTAGACCCTTCACCAACTTCGTTGCAATTCTCTGGACACGCTCCAGCACCTCGATGGCCTTCTTGTAGTGAGGGGCACAAAACGGAACACAGTACTCGAGGTACAGCCTCACCAGTGCCCAGTACAGGGGCACTATCACCTCCCTGGTCCTGCTGGCCACACTATTCCTGATACAAGCCAGGATGCTATTGGCCTTCTTGGCCACCTGAGCACATTGCTGGCTCATGTTCAGCTGGCTGTCAACCAACACCCCCAGGTCCTTTTCTGCCAGGCAGCTCTCCAGCCACTCTTCCCCAAGCCTGTAGCGTTGCATGGGGTCGTTGTGACCCAAGTGCAGGACCCGGCACTGAGCCTTGCTGAATCTCATACAGTTGGCCACAGCCCATCGATCCAGCCTGTCCAGATGCCTCTGTACAGCCTTCCTACCCTCCAGCAGATCAACACTCACACCCAACTTGGTGTCATCTGCAGACTTACTGAGGGTGCACTCAATCTCCTCATCCAGATCATCGATAAAGATATTAAACAGGACTGGCCCCAACACTGAGCCCTGGGGAACACCACTCGTGACCAGCCACCAACTGGATTTGACTCCATTCACCACCACTCTCTGGGCTTGGCCATTCAGCCAGCTTTTTACCTAGCAAAGAGTGCATTTATCCACGCTGTGAGCAGTCAGTTTCTTCAGGAGAATGCTGTGGGAGACAGTGTCAAAGGCCTTACTAAAGTCCAAGTAGACAACACCCACAGCCTTCCCCTCATCCACTAAGCTGGTCACCTTGTCATAGAAGGAGATCTTGTTAATGAAGCAAGACCTCCCTTTCATAAACCCATGCTGACTGGGCCTGATCACCCGGTTGTCCCACACGTGCCACGTAATGGCACTCAAGATGATCTGCTCCATGACCTTTCCCGGCACCGAGGTCAGGCTGACAGGCCTGTATTTCCCCAGATCCTTCTTCTGACACTTCTTGTAGATGGGTGTCACATTTGCTAACTTCCAGTCATCTGGGACCTCCCCAGTTGACCAGGACTGCTGGTAAATGATGGAAATGACCTCACTCAAGGTGAGGCCACACCAATGCTGTATATAGTGGGACAATCACTTCTTTTGACTGGTTATCTATGTTGTGCTTAATGCACCCCAGGATATCATTGGCCCTTTTAGCTGCCACGGCACACTGTTGACTCATATTGAGCTTAATTAATCCTGATTTGACATAGGGGGCGGAGCAGATCCTCTTTTAAGGTCTCTTCCAGTCCAGTTTTCTATGGTACTACTACCACAACTGTGAAGGTGATACTAGGGGTGATGCCAATCCCCCATCTGTGTCAATGCATTGCATGAGAGATTGCCCGTTGGATGGAACTAAAATAATGCTGGGGACCATGCTAACAACTCAGTGCTATGCCCTTCCAATATTGCAGCTCAAGCTCTGGATCTGATAGTATCCTAGTGCAGATTTAAGCCTATATGGGATGATCAGGTTATATCTGTGCTGGTAAACCACCCAGTCTTAGGGTGGAATTCCAAAGAGAACAAAAAGTGGTTTGTTAGATAATAGCTGCAAAAATATTTAGCAAATGTGTAGAAACAAGCGAGGAGGTATGGAGGACTGGACAAACCTATAACTAATGTTGCTGTGGCTTGAATAGAGAGAGAAATGGTAAGCTAGCACGTTAAGCAAGGTTCAAGTCAGGAGAGAACTTGAAACCCTGGAACAGAAACTTAAAGTAAATGCAAGTAAAAGATTAATTTGGGGAAAGTTTCAAGGTTTTTTGGAGAGAAAATGATTTCTTAGATTGCTGTGCAGGTGGCAGTGTAGACTAGTGGGTCTCAAAATTGTAAAGATTAGCTTGTTTTTATGTGTGTCTACATAAAAAAAAATACTTTAAATCATTCCTCCATCCATCTTTTTTTCACCATGGAGAACAGCATGTCGCTATCTTGCATTAAACTAAAAAAAATGTGAAACTGGATTTTTCTCAGCTTCCTGAAAAACTAAATATACACCCACATTTTAAGGCAATGACTAATCCTGAAAATATTTAAGCCATAGCAAGAGAGGCTGTGTTAACCTATTTAATTTGTTTTGTTGAGGTTTTTTTTCAGAAGGTTT
This sequence comes from Nipponia nippon, assembly GCF_047370975.1. NCBI lineage: Eukaryota > Metazoa > Chordata > Aves > Pelecaniformes > Threskiornithidae > Nipponia > Nipponia nippon. Next base: position 95,568,656 of record NW_028262358.1, on the reverse strand, counting down.
TCATCTGAAAACCGGGGATTTTAATGAAAATTCTCAAATGAAAAATAAAAGGGAGTTTTTAACATTCAGAACAAATACATACATCTGATTTTCTTTGTGTAAAAGGTTTGTACTGACTTTGTGGAGTCACTGAAGCAAGTTATAAATGATGTATGAAATGAAAGCTCACTGCCCAATGCACAGAGAGAATACAGACACCACTTTTCAATCACTGCTGCCATATGCTTTATAATTTACTATACTGTTGTTTTTTTATTTTTGTTTGTTTGTTTTTCTCTACTCTGAAATGGAGCCACAAAACACCACTGAGAGGAGTCTGAAATAAGATACAAGTAAAGTTAATTTTTAAAGGATGCTTGAATTTGAGTTCTTATATATTTTTTCAACTATTTTTCTAAGGACCTGAAGAGCTAGATCTATTTTAAACCATTTCTTCTCTTTCTGTTACTAAGAGGAGTTACAATTAATCATACACATACTTCTTCCATATTCATTAAGAATAATGCCTATCAGTTGACTCTCATAAAAATATTAGAAGATGGAAGCTTTACAAGGTATCATGAAATAGCTTTGTAAATTAATTTTTGATAACAAAATGCATGACTTCTTTAAATACAAGAGGTGTACAGAAGTCTTTATCAGACGTCTTCCCCTGGGGATAACAGAAGTGCACCCTTTTTGGTCAAGAATAATATGAAATTACCATTTTTAATAATATTAAGAGTGTGATTAAATTAAGTGCTAAAAAAGCTCACATTGCACAAGTCTTTATGCATGTTACTGAAGTATAGCCATAATCCACATTCAGAAAATGCTGTCCATATCACAAAAATATGTACGGCAATATGTATGAAGGCGAGAATACTTGATACAGTTTTTTTAAAATTTCTTGTTACTGATTGCTACTTTGGGTAGTTGTATATACTGATGGAAAGATTATGCACTCAGGTAATGTAAAGCTGCACTATGGCAGAACAGTGACTTTCACATATCCTTTGCAAGACTGAAATGTCTGCACAAAAGCCAGTCAGAGGTCAAGACCTCTATTTTCTTTCTCATCCAAAGATTAATTACAATCTATGCATTGATACAAAATATCAAAATAATACATATTTATGAAGTTGATGCCTTACAGATGCGTTAGTATATGAAAATATTTAAGATAAAATTTCAAAATACTTGCAGCATTTCTTTTGTATAGAAGACAAGTGCTGTTATACTGTACTGTTGAATTCTCTCAGTTAAACAAGAGCAAATCCAAAGTCCACTCAAAATAAGAAGTTTATAACACGATTTGACCTGTTGCATGGCATTTGTTGCAGCTGAAACAAGTCCTAGGAAGAGTTAAGCTAAATATCTGTCACATATAACTTAAATTCTAACACTGGATTATTTTAGCATTTGATTCCCTTTTATTTAATTTATGCTTACTTTGGAACAAAAGAGTTGAGAATATTCAGAATGCAGAAATAAAGTGTCTCCTTCCACCTGTCTTTGGAATGCATTAGTAACAACTATATTATGATTGCTTTGTTACTAGAAAGACATTAATTCTTATTTATAGTGTAAATTTCTTTCTCATCTCAGCATAATTACTCTAAATAAAAATAATATTATATAGAATGCTCACATAATCTTTATTGATTTAGACACCATGTTAAAATGAATTCCACAATGAAGTTCCTCAATATGATACCAAGTAGGAACTTGAAGAAAAGAAGAAAATACACCTAAAACTCTTGAATTTGTATCCTATGCTGAACCACCATAGTTGATATTTAATTCATAAATGTGAAGTGGTGTTATGAAAAAAGAAACCTAGTCAAACAAAAAAAAGTTCTTGTTGTAGAAAGCCTTCTAGAAATGTCTATTTCTCTCCTCTATGCAAAGAAGCTATATGTTAATTTTAGAACCTCAGTAAGGTGTCTAGGTATAGGCAGAATGGATTTAGATCTTTCCTGAAATTTTGGATGATAAGTGACTTTAAGCAACATTTTGTCTTTTACAATATATAAAGCTAGGTTTTTTGTGGAAGCAAGGCTTTTTGCAGACCTCTTTGGTCTGTGAGGAATCTGTATATTTTTCCTCACACCTACTATATATGGCAGACAGCTCTTTTAAGTAATACAAATCTTGCCCATTTCATTTAGTGTTTGTAATGCATCTAGAATAATAAGGAAATGAATATTAAGCAATGATATGTGTGATAAAAACTGAAAAATAAGCTGATTAGAAATCCAGGTTGTCCATATTTCTCCCTTCATCATCAAACTCAAAAGGAAAGTATCTTGTTGTTGAAACTGGTCAAAAGACAAGATAATAAAACACTTGATGTACATGGTTTAAATATAGAATGAAAGAGATGACCTTGGTTAAAAAAAATCAATAACATTTGTCACATCCATGGAATCAGAAGTGTTAGGCTCCTTATTAGCAAGAAAAGAGAGAAATTACAAAAATGAGAGCGAAAAGACCTAAACAAGAGTAGCCTGTTTCACCAATTTGGGTAAGATATTTAGACAAGGCATAGTATTTGAACAGAAATCAGTAAAGGATAACAAACAGGCATGTGAGGCAGACTAATAAAAGAAACTTTTTTCCCCCCTCATTTAAGCCTGGATTTTATAGAATCATAGAATGCTTTGGGATTGAAGGGACCTTTAAAGGTCATCTAGTCCAAGCCCCCTGCAATGGGCAGGGACATCTACAACTACATCAGGTTGCTCAGAGCCCCATCTAGCCTGTCCTTGAATGTTTCCAAGGATAGGGCATCGACCACCTCTCTGGGCAACCTGTTCCAGTGTTTCACCACCCTCATTGTGAAAATTTCTTTCCTTGTGTTCTAAATCTATCATCCTTTAGTTTAAAACCATTATCTCTTGTCCTGTCACAGCAGACCTTGCTAAAAAGACTATCCCCATCTTTCTTGTAGGCCCCCTTTAAATATTGAAAGGCTGCAATAGGTCTCCCCGCAGCCTTCTCTTCTGCAGGCTGAACTAATCCCAGCTCTTTCAGCCTTTCCTCAGGAGAAAACACATCAGTGAAGCTCATCATGGATGAGTGGGGAGAAAAAGAAAAAGACAATGGACTACCAGGAAAGGGAGAGACTAACAAAGGTTTTAAACAAATATTATCAAAGCCAGAAGGCAACAACCAGCCAACACAGCTGCCTACCTGCCAAAAAAAGTTCAAATAATTGGGATGCTCCTATCTAAATTGAGTGCCTGGTTCAGTTGTTGAATCTCCCTATATTAGCTGCTAGGAAATTATATCACTGAACAACCAAAGAATTGCTACACAATAGCTGAGCATTCTGTAAAAAGTGCAAATGTAATTGAGCGATTTACATAACAAAAACACTCCTGAAAGGAGATAAAACGTACTCAGTAATTAATTTTTTGTTTATGATACCTATGCTGCATTCCAATGCTTAATTAACAAATGCAAAATAAAATACTTCCAGAACAGCCGTTATGGAAATAACAGAAGATACCAAAAGAAGAAAAAAATAAACAAGGAGTACAGTGTAATTTCAGTCATCCTATTTTTATTTTAAAATGTGAGCCATGTAAGAAAGACAGAAAGATTTCATTGTTAAATATTGGGAAGACAATACAAAGTCAAAATACAGGCAGGTGCTTCAAGGTTCAATATAAAAGCTATTAATTTATTTCAGGAATTAACTTTGTAAGAGCAATGAATGATGTCCATTGTCTGGTGCATCTCCGTCTTTTATTCCTTCAAACCATTAAATGAAAATCTGACATGAATCAAATCAAGGATCTTCAACATGGAAAGAATCAAACCAAGGGATTCATTTGGCTTTCAGGCTGATTAATTTCAGAAGCTCTGTGGATTTGGGTTTGAGGAACTGAGCAGTGTACTGTTTAATACTGGCAGACAGCGCATTTCTATAAATTCCCAAGACAGACAATCATATCTTTACAAAACTTTGATTATCTTTTAGTTTCCATAGACTGTTTGAATAAACAACTGTATAATATTATTTATAGAATGTGCAAGGGCACAGGAGGGAAGAGCATGTGGTCAGTCATCCTCTGCGTTACTGGATTCATGTGGCTATTAAACTATTTGAAGACTGCTGCTTTTTGTTAGCTACTCAATCACACCAAATGTAATTTTTTAAGAAATAGCATACACTCAGAAATAAACTGTTAACTGAAAAACAGGTATTACCATGTACTACTGTCAATGTACATATGTATGTATGGGTTTTAATTTATTCACATGTGCCTGAAAGTATGCATACTTTCCCTAAAAAAAAATGAAAGGTTCCAATATTTTGTTATCTTTTATCTATCAGGTATAGTAAGATTTTTCGTCACTTTAAACTACTTTAGTGATGGGGGAGTTAAAGTGGAATGATTAACATATTTTCTGTTAAGCTAATCTGCCTTCTAATGATGCATTATAGCTCAGTACCAGAACATTTAGCGTCTCGAAAGGACCACTACTAAGCATAATGTATCCTCTGTTTACAATAATCAATGACATTCCCATTGATCACAATAGATACATTGTTTTTCAGATGACTGATCTCCATATATCAGCATTCAGTACTGATAATACATTAAGTCAGTAAGTCAGTATCAATTCAGTACAGAAGAGCAGCTGAAATGTAGCTGCTTTATCATAAAGTTACAAATGAATAATTCATTCTGCTTATTGCCTCTTCCAGTTTCAGTCACTCCACAATAAATTATCTATTAACTCTTTTACAGCTCACAAAGTTTAATTGCAAAATATAAATGAGTGATCATCTGTATACCCAGTTTAAAGGGAGTTGGATCAGGTCCTGAATCTGTAGAATATTCTTGTGCATCAGACTAACAGAGAGCATACAATAGATTTTTATTAACTAATCTTTCAGTAGTGAAGGAGAATTAAAATAGCAAAATGACAACTGCATTTCACCACGCACGATTTTCAACTATGACCTGTATTATGGTGATTCTTTTTTCACCTAACAGGATCAGTAATGAAACCTCTTGGAAGAAAATTGTCACATATGAGAAGATATATATGCAGTTTAAGATCAATAGTTGTTCAGTATGCATTGTATGGGAGAGTGGTGACTATATAACAATAACAGAGAAATATATTGCATATGATGATTATCATGTTCTTTAATATGGCTCCAATAAAATAAGAGATTAATGAGAGTCTTTAAATCCAGGCAAATTTCTTGTCAAGAAGCTATCATCCAATGCAGCGTTTTATACATCTGAAGATGGGAAGAAAATATGCACGAGTTCATTATTCTACTTTTGTTTCCTTAAATGATCTCAAATACAGTTTCATATCCGTTATGCAATATTTATACTAGAATATGTTACAGTGGTACAACTACACATGTCTGTCTTTCACTGTACTGTCTTCAAAAGGGTTGCAGAAATGCAGGGAAGTGGTATGAATTGGACAAATATAAATTCCTTATAAAAAACTCATAAAAATTCAATTTAAATAAAATATATGAGTTCAAATGTATTTGGTAGCCTTTTTATAGTCACTTATGAAGTTTTTCAAGAAACAACCTAAACAAAACATGTAAAGAACACATCTCTCCTTAATTCTCTTCTGTTTAAAGGTAATCTGTCAGTCAGCTAGAAGGCTCATTTTTCATGTCTATGTGAATGATTTTAAATATGTGAAACCAGTATTCCTTCCTTCAGTGAGTGACAGTTTGTGACTTTAAAGATATATATGTCTTCCATTAAAAGAGTATATTTTGTTTCCAGAACTAAAAATATTTTCTCTCATAAGCAGTACTTAAGATGATGTGAAAGTGCTCTGCTTTCCTTCCTAAGAGACTAAAAATAATTTTGATCTTTAAGCTGGAAGAAAATACAGAAAATGATACTTTCAAGTTTTAATTGCACCTGGTTCGAAGGAATTAGTGTAAGGTCATGAGCCTTGAAAACTGCTTTTGTCCACAAGACAGACGTATGAAATGATCTTCAAATTACTGAGCCAATGGTTCTCAAATCTGATGTGGCCTTCTAGAGCTAGTCAATGATCACGAAAGTTATCAATAAGAATCTTAAGAGTATAAATTACTGCATGTAGAGATGTATTTGCAAATATCCATGCTTTACAATATGTATTGTAATGGTCTCAAGCTCCCACTATGTAAACTAGAAGTATGAACTCCTGTTGCTAGCCTGCAGTCTAAACTTAGTCTGAACCTAAAACTATGTACTAAAATTGAAAACAGCCCTCAGACCTATATATCACCCACCTGTCTCAGTTTATACTATTTCCAGAAGGTATTTGCAGTAAGATACTTGCAATCCTTTTTTTTTGAGTTGAAGAACTGTAAACTATCTTGGACCCATAGTAGCTGGCTTTCTCATTTTAGGTATCTTAATTTGTCTTCCAAAATTCAGCCAGATCAGATTTTGCCTTTCTTTTTACCGCTAAAAGAAAATTTAGTTCTTTATACACTATTCATACAGATTCTTTCAGAAAGAGTGACCATACTATCCATGTGAAGCAAGAAACACACTTCACTACTGGTTAATTATACATTTTTTCAAATGTCTCATGTTTACCACGAAGTCAAGTTTCCATAGAGTCTTTTCGTTCTGGGTAGCTCAGGCAGTGGGAAGTTATTGTAGCATGACACTTTGCTCAGTGTATAATTTAAAAACAAGCTTCTAAAGTAAGCTGAAAGTTACCATGAATCTTAACAGTTTTTACAACCGTGGCCTTTCAGCACACTTCTTGTTCACTCCAACTGTCATATACACATACTACAGAAACTAAAGTCTTGAGCTCCTAACTCAAGTTAGTAGGCAGGATAGTTTATAGTTTCATTGTTATGGGCTTATATTTAAGTTTGCTTATGCACATAGTGAAATATGAATGAAAAACACTCTTCCTTGAAAGTATTTATAATAAGAATTAAAACATAACTAGACTCAGTAGCTCAATGAGAGTGCATAGTACCTGTGAGGTGGCAAAAAGTCTGAGGAAATTTTCCATCCATTTTCTTTTGGATAGAACACCATCTGTGAATTTACCTGTGGTATCTTTTTTCCTAGCTTTTTGTCGCTCAGACTCTATACTTTCTGTCTCCAGGAAATCCTATAACAGCATCTGCAAAGTCTTGCTCTCAGAGGAACGGGCTTTGCATGAATACTGATGTTTCAATGAGAAATTTGGGAATGTCATCCAGGGATAATAAGCATCAGTCATTCCCCTTTGAAACAACAAGTGTCTGGAGACATTTCTTAGAAAAGGAAATTCTTGCTTTAGAGACAAAATACCAAAAAATACTGCAAGTACTGAAAAAAGCAAAATATTTCAAATGTCCACATCTACTTTAAAAGTGATAATCAGCTAGAAATATCCTTGTGAATTATTTAGTAAACATGCAGTTTGTGACCTCAAGTTTGTCTTTTTTATACAACTCCATGCATGTAAGATCTTTAATGAAGCAACAACAGCATCCAGTATGAACTTTTTTATACTAGGCAGACCTTCCTAATTCAGATGAAAACCATGAAGTTGCTAAGAGATTTGTGTGCCCCTGAGGCAGAAAAATAAATAATTATTATGTTAACCACACCACTTTTATACTCAGTTACCATCTTTCAGGAAATGATCACTTTTAGAAAATAGATTAAGAGACAGGAGAAAAAAAAACCCAAAACTTAAATTCTGAAGACTCCCCAGGACTCACCAGGGTGTAGGCATTTTTCAAGAAAATCATCTTTTCAGCAATACAAATCAGAGACTATTTCAGGAATTTTATTGCTCTGTTTTAGGAAGGGTGCCCTGATTCAGTCTTTACAACAAAAAAAAAAAGTTGTGTAAGTTTTAGGAAATTAAAATGAGAGCTTTTGAAAAAAAAACATCATGAAGAGGAGCTGTGAAGAAATCACAGTTATATGGCATATGGAACATTTATCTTAACTTCCTTACCAGGTCCCAGGCTCACTATGCACAAGTTGGTTAATTAGCCATTATTACTGGTGTTTTTTGTAATAAATTATAAAAGGATCCATACATCCTGCATGGTAAACATATTTCATATGCTGAGATTTTTATTTTTTTTTTTAGTGATGCAGTATCTAGCAATCCAGATTTTCAAGAAAGAGAAAAGGTGAGAAATACTGTACCACTTGCTGAAATAGATAACCACTGCTATATATAAGCTGTATTAAACAATAGCTGCAGTATTTAAAGTCATTGCAATGCTCAGGCTGATAGCCTCTGGATTGCAATAATGCAATATTGGGTCTTGAAATATCTTCTGAATCATGTTTCCTACAGCCTTCTTTTGCTCCTCCACCTTTGTTATGGCATTTTACCTGTAAATTTACAAGGAAATTGCAAATGTAAACTAAGGTAGCCTTTATTTACACTAAAAGCTAACTGACCCAGCTAATCGACGATAGAGGCAGCACAGGGCTAAGTAGAAGTGAGAAGACAGCCATATTGACAGTCATATATCTCAGCCACATATTTTAATTCCCCAAACTTGTACTTGTATATGCACACAATTCCCATTCACATATTTTTGTAGTCAATCATATTGCTGGGTAGTGTTAATATTGACCAATTATTAATTTATAGCATGTTAAGCATGTTTTTTCAACAATGAAAACATTCTTTAGCACAAGAATCTCAACTTGCTAATTTAGCATTTTCGTACTCCTGCGCAGCATTACTAAAATGCTTTACTCATCTCTTCCTCCATCTTTGTTCTTCCCAGAGTACAACATTCTTACACATTTCGAATTTCTATGTGTTCTTAATTAGGAAAGGGCATTTCAGCATTTCCACTAAATTAACCTCACACTAAATTAGTGTGAAGCCTACATGCTTTGCACTGAAAAAAAAATTGCAATGGTTGTATTATATGATTCTATTGTTTGTTTTACTAGACTTTAAACAGTAGCTCAATATATTGGACAGATACTATGAGTCGAATTCTCACAAAAATTTGGATTTATAAGCTAACTATAGCTAACAGTTTCCAAAATATTCTGCTAAAATGGAAGCATACGACCTTTAACAACAATCTCATACCTGTCCTGCTGGAGGGAATAATCTAGTGGTAACATCCTTTCTTTTACAGTTAATTTGAAAAATGAATTCATAGTTGCAAATGTGTGATGGAGAAAATCATCATCTTATTAGGATCCACAGATGGAAATGAGATTTCATTTCTTCACAAAAGACAGAAATTTTGACATTAATCCAGAAGCTATGAGCCCCAGTCCAGATCATGATACATATTTTCAGGCTGACCTCCTCCAAGTTTCTAAGATAAATTTATTCCTATATAACAAAGTGATAGCATCCTAGAACAATATATTACTGCCTGCTTTGGATTGCCTCTTTGGTTAGTTGTATTTAAAAAAATCATTCTCTGTTAGCGTTTCTTCTTTAAAGCTGAAAATGTCATTCCACAGAAGACCAATATAATCATTGTGGCTTCCATTCTTAAATTATTTAATTAGAGGAACATATTTTTTTCCTGAAAAAATCCCAATGTAGTTGTTTAACCCCAGCCAGCAACTAAGCACCACACAGCCACTCGCTCACTCCCCCCAACCCAGTGGGATGGGGGAGAGAATTGGAAGGGTGAAAGTCAGAAAACTCGTGGGTTGAGATAAGAACAGTTTAATAATTGAAGCAAAATAAAATAGAATAGTAGTAATAGTAGTAATAATAATAATAATAGGAGAATACAACAATAATATACAAGGCAAGTGATGCATGATACAACTGCTCACCACCGAACGACCGATGCCTAGCACGTCCCCGAGCAGCGATCGCTGCTCCCCAGCCAGCTTGCCCCAGTTTATATACTGAGCATGACGTCATACAGTATGGAATAGCCCTTTGCCCAGTTTGGGTCAGCTGTCCTGGCTGTGCCCCCTCCCAGCTTCTTGTGCACCTGTCAGAGCATGGGAAGCTGAAAAGTCCTTGACTAGTGTAAGCACTACTTAGCAACAACCGAAACATCAGTGTGTTGTCAACATTATTCTCATCCTAAATCCAAAACACAGCACTATACCAGCTACTAGGATGAAAAATTAACTCTATCCCAGCTGAAACCAGGACACCCAAAGACATTTTATATACAGCCAGATGTGTAATTTTATTATATTATGTTATATTATTTTATTTATTTATTTTGGATTAAATACTTAACAAGTGCAGGGCTGTATATTACCTTGTTTTTATGTAAAATAAGCAGTCATAAACTGATTTCACTGAATTAATCCAGGTAAGTTTCTGACAAATAAATGGGACCCTTGCTGATTTTATTTTGCTAGTCTGAAATGCAGCATTTATTTGAAACGTTTCATTTAATACATCTTCTTCCCCCCCCCCCCCCCCCTTTAAAGAAGAAATCTTTTTTTTACCTGATCTTATATTCCTCTGCTAGGGTGCTCTGCTGAGCTACATTCAACTCGTACACCTGGAATCTGGCTTCTTTCCTGCAAAGCTGCTTTCTCTCTGGTGGGTCCCCAGCCTTTCCTCTTGTGTGGTGTTATTCTGTCCCAACTGCAACATTTTACACTTGCTTCTGTTGAACTATATTTCTTTCTGCCAATTTCTCCAGCCTGTTTGATCCCTTTGAATACCAGCCGTACTCTCCAGTGTATGAGCTACTTCCCCCAACTTAGTATCATCTGCAGAATCACTGATGGCATCTTTGGTCTTATCTTCCAGACCATTAATACAGATGTTAACAGTCTGAAGGATGTCACTACTAACTTGCCACAAACTGGATAAAAAAGCTTTGAGCCCAGTGGTCCAGTCAGTTTTCTATGCAGCTTGCAGTCCATATCTTACTAGTCTGGATATAAGAATACTATGGGAGACCATCCTGAAAGCCTTGCTTAAATCAGGATAAAGAGTATCCACTACTCTCCCCTTGTCCACTGAGCCAGTCATCTCATCATATGAAGCTACCACATAGCTTCAGATTTGACTTAGCCTAGGTAAATCCATATTGGCTCTTCCCATGTCCTTCATGTCCTTCATTGGCTCAGAAATGACTTACAGGAGGATTTTTCTGGGATTAATCTTCCCAGAGACTGAGGTTACTCCTGTAATTCCCCTAATCCTTTTTATTGCCCTTCTTGAAGACGAGAGTGATATTTTCCTTTTTTGAATCTTGAGGAACCTCCCCAGTTACAATGACCCTTCAGAACGGATAGAAAGGGGCCTTGCAATGACAATAGCCAGGTCCCTCAGCACCCTCAGATATACCCATCTGGTCTCAAATCCAGTTAGTTTAAGTAGTCTCTAAATCAGTCTCTGCCCTGTGGTAATGCTTCCTTCCAACAGACTCTGACAACGGCTCAGGCACCTGAAAGGTTTGGGGGTGCACTTATAGACCTTACCAGGTCCTAACTAGGAAAAATATCTTGCCATAAATCAAAAGCCAAGTAATAATATTATCTGAAACCATTTCAGCAAGGGGTTCTATTTAGGTTTTCCTCTTCCTTAGGTGTCTCTTAAGAGATGTACTGACACAAACTGTTCTTCACCTCTTCTTTTTCAAGTGATTGCATTAGCAGAGTTGTGGCTAGTCCATGCTTGTTATTGTGCTTTATAGAATAATATTACTCAGTTTGTAAGCAAAACATTAGAAGTATATTTCAAGTGGACTGAAATATGGGGATAAAAGTGGTAAAACACATTTTATTTGAGATTCTACACTTTGGGTTCACTGTTAGAAAATTAAATACAAAGATACACATAGAAATACATATATAAGATATATGTAAAAATATGTATATAACAGTGGTGTTTTTTTACAAAACCATTTTTCATAGTACTTCTGGTATGCAGAAAAAAGTCTCTTTAGACTATGAGAGCTTTTATGGCTCACTCTGTATATCTTAAGGTAGAAGTGATTAGTCTATGGAAAAAGGTATTTCACATATTGTAGAAAATTTTTCAGTAACATTATCAATTACTTAAAGTAGAGACATCCATGCCATGGAGCTCTTACTTTGAAAATCTTTCTTATTTTACGGTTAAAATACACAGATAGCGTAATCTCAAAGTCATTATACTCATTTGCTGAAGTTGAGTGAGCAGCAGCCAGCTGGGACGGGGATGACAGATGAGATAAACATCTCTGAAACACAGTATCTGCCTGAATACCTACATTATTGGGATCCAGGAGATCTTGCTTCACACACAAACAAAATACTTATGTATCATTAGATCAGGAGTATTTTGACTCAGTCAGCCTCTGCAAGTTCCTGTTGACTTTTTACTGGTGTGTTTAAATTCTAATTGAGGAAAGAAAAATACAGGTTGGTGTACCATCTGGGAAAGATAGGTGACCCCTGTTCTGTGGGGTGGAGACATAAAAAGAAGGAAGGCTGCAGCATAATATGGTCACATTTTATACCTGTCTCAGAGAGCTATAAGCTATCTGCAGCAAACATTCATTTTGATACATTTCATATGTCTTTTTCAGCTAGGAAAGTCAGTTTGTCAAATGACAGCCACTTTCCCTGCTGACATACTTGTATTCACACTCCTTAAATGCTCAGTAAGGAGTTGGAGGTTTGTCAGTTAAATATATGACATTGTTATGACTCTTGATGACATGTGCAATGACACAACTTACCTAGCGTGTTAAAAGTCACCTCTCTGCCAAGGATGTGAAGTGACACAGTGTTCATTCCACTGCTGGTCTTGCCTCTCCTGTAATTGATAGTTTTGCACTAGTCGTACCAGTGATACCCTTTTGCACCTTTTATAGAGCTCTCATCCAGGTCATTTGATAGCTTTGTGAGGCGCCACCGTGAGTATTTATCCTGTGAAAAAAAATGAGGGATTACTCTACTAAGTATCCACCTTAAAAATGCCAATATCACCTGGCCTGTATTTAGTTAAACAGAATTCTCAGAGACAGCAAGGACAGACTTTTACCTTCCATGCCAATATTTTAACACTTAAATCCTAGAAGAAAAACGTCAACTGAGATGTGAAAATATCTGTAAATACTGAGTTTATTGCAAGTGTTCACATCCCAGAGATAGTTTTGAGAATGTAAAAAATGTTTTGTTTTGAAAATGCTACCTTATATGCTAAGAGGAAACCTTAACCTAAAGAATGAACAGGTTTCCCCTAAAAAAAATAATAGTATATTTGATGTGCTTACAGTCATAAGGAATCAAAAGGTCTTTTCTGGTTAATGCTGTCTGATAGATGTAGCCTTGTTCACTGCCATTAAAGTAATTGGAAAACTTGAGCTGATTACTATAGGTGAAAGTAATTTTTTTGCAATAATGGAAAATTGGTTAGAGGAGTTGTAGAGAAGTGCTAGTGCAAAACAACAAGATGTCTCAAACAGCCCTGGTGCTAAAACCGCAATGCAGAGTGACGGTCTCTAGGACCCAGGACCGGACAGTACCTGGAGCGAAGGTGAGGGAGGGAGCGCTGTGGAGATAGGGCGGCCTTGCCTCAGCCCCATGCCCAGTGGGCTGTGAAGCCTCTTATTTCCCCTACACACCTACTGCCTGGGGGAGGGTCCTGGTATCACTTCTCCTGGTTTGACTCATCGCCCCTCTTAATTCGACTGGTATCTCTACCACTCCTGGAACTGGGACGAGAGAAGTTTCCAGAAGTCCAGAGACGGAAATCTCTAAATAGAGACTCAAATCTCTAAATAGAGACTCTCGCTCTCTCTTGGGAGCTCTCTCCACCAAATACCCCTGTTGACAGGTCCAACACTGGATCCAGGACTGGTGATTCTCCTCTTTTCTTTCTCTCTCTCTCTCTCTTTCATTTCTCCAAAGGTTATTAAGTTGTTAAAGTTGTTAAATTGTAGTTAAGTACTGCACGGCCTACCTCAATTTTCCATAAAGCCGCATAGCTTAGCCACATCGCTGGGGTAGACATAATCGTGAGAGGGCTGGCGGATATCGAATATTTTTACTCAATATTTGTTTCCCTAGAAGCTTTCCATTAAAGTTGGTGCTTGTGTACAGACCTTGAGTGTTGGGTCACCTTAATCCACACCAGAAGGATTTGCAAATCTTAGTCACTCCCTCCCGCCCCCAGGTGGGACGTGACAGGAGCATGGAATTAACTTCCTAGAAAAAGGAAAGTCACACGTGGAGTAAATCAGCATGTTTACTGAGCATGGCATCAATGCTTTTGGAAGCACATTACTTACTGCCTCTAAATGTCCTTTGATGTAAAGTGCAATGGTAAAGGTCCAAAAATATGCATGATCATTGTGATGCTCAGCACTGAAATGGCTAAAAGTTATGCTTTTCTCTGCAAGGATAGAATTCATAATCTTTATTCTCAACTGAAAAGGGAGAGGTGCCTAAGCATGGGACTCATTTTAGGCAGAATATGAAGTAGAAGGGGAAATGTTCCCATAAATCTGACTTTCACCTGAATTTGAACACATATATCTCTAGATTCTAATCAGGCACTAAAGGAAAAAGTTGCAGGATCTACTTTCTGTATAAGAGCTGAATGGCAAGTGGATTCCCAAAGGAAAGAGGAAACCTGAGATTCAGTTATTCTTAATATTCAGGGATTTGAACGCACAGCTCTTCTCTTCAAGGAAAATCATCACACCTTTTTGCTGCCTAAGCTAAGCCATTATGTGAATGCAAGATTCACAGGACCTGAAAGAGGAAAGCCCACAACTCTGAAAACACAGAGCAGAACATTCATCTGCAAGTTGAGTGTGTCTTTTGCTGTCTCAATTATTTTTTCTTTTTGTGTTAAACACCTTGTAGTTATAACAAGAAACCCTTAAGCTTCTTACAGCCATTTTGAACTTACACTGGGTATTATTTATTATTACATGTAGCTGATTATTTTTTTACCTATAATTTATTCATAACAAAAATAATACTTTTAAAAGTATTATTCTAATATTGTTAACCACTGATTATTGCTCTTCCTTTTTTTTTTTTTTTTGCAGTTCTTTCAAAACCGGTAGAATTATTCAAATTGATAAAAGCAGAGTAAAAAATGTTCTGTCTTCAATGTAATATTTTCTATACTAAATTTGATCTACAGTTTGGGAAGAAAAGTACATATTATAAAGTTGTCAAAGAAGAAAGTATGGAAATTATAGATGAAATATTGCAATGAAAACCATTGGACTTATATGATAAAGAGAATTAAGAAGTCCCACTTGAAATTGGTGCTTTCTGCTTATTCTGCTTAGGCTTTATTTGCTCAGCAATGTTTTGGGGAAGATGAAGATTGTCAAAGACAATAGCAACCCTATTGGTTTCATAGACTGACATTGACTCATGTTTTGCTATTATATTTTAATTTGAGTTTGCTTTAAAATAAAAAGAAAAGGAAGGTTAGAGAGGTTTAGTTGGTACATTGAAGTAAGCATTTGCATTTTGATATTAGAAATGTTTTCAAACATTTACAGATATTGTAATTCTTTTCTGACACAAACTTTTGTCAAAATGTAAAAGACCACAGTGTGCCACACAGTCAACATACGTTTGCATTTTTTAAACAAAATGGTGTAATAGATATACAACATGATGTCTAGTGTAATTTCATTTGAAGAGTGCCCTTTAGCAACACTTGGCAGTAACTACATAAAAGACAGAAAAAAACACGGGAAATTTTTTCAGAGTGATTAAACAGCTTTCCATTGAGAAAATGCAACAGTGTAGTCTGAGTATGGATCAATCTACTAAAGTAAAAGTGTTAAAGTGGTTTCTTGAAATATAAAAGGAAATAAAAGCCTATTTTACTATTGAACTGTTCCTATTTATGCAAGGCAAAGCAAATGCCAAAGACAATATGAGGGGGTGTCCTTTTGACAGTTAAATAATCTCTCACAATAGTAATAAGAATCAAGAATGCTTTTAAATGATTTTTCAGATATGAGTACTGTTGGTTTATAGAAAAGGTATGTCGCAGATATACTGGAAAGAGGTACATAATGAACTAGAGAACAGAGACTTCATATAATTTGAGGAATAGAATCAATTCTATACAAGGTCAAGAACGAAAGTAATTTGTTGTTTGCTACCATTTTCTGGTAGATACATTACGTCTCCTAAGATCTATTTAACTGGCAGTTTAGTAAATTCTACTGAAATATTTGGAATATGGTAAGTAGAACCAGGTGGCAACCACCATGCAACAGCTGATTTCTCTTGTTATACCCTGGGTTTTTTCTTTTTTTTTTTTTTTTTCCAAATTAGACAAATAAGACCATGTGTTTTCACCTATTGCTTATTTTATTTATCACATGGAAAAGTATTCCATGATTTTCCACAGTTTTTTTCTGTGTAGGCTGAGTCCCTGAATTTGCAAGTTAGTCCATGCAAATAGATCCTAAGCTTATTTACCTTTACAGTCACAAGGTCATTCAGCCATATGTAGTACTTAATGTTACTCTTTTTCACTGTGCTTCAAATGTACTTTCTGGATAGATGGGTATAGCTTTGTTTACAGACATGTGAAAACAACATAAAAATATTAATAAATTGTGAAAGTGCCTTTCACTTTCAAGCTCAATGATACATGTTAAAAACTACAGTAAAAGACCACTGCAGTTGTAAAGCCAAGCACTCAAAAGTTGTAATAGGCTAGAATGTAAGTAATCTGTGGAATCTTAATTTGTACTCTTGTTCATAAGCACTATAGTACAGTTTTTAATTAGATGCTCATGTACAGTTTTGTCCATGAGACCCTCACATCTTTCAGCACACATGATTAATAGTATTCAGTAAATAAGTAGCTATTCAATATTTTGTTTTCTCATCATTATTCACTGTGTATCCTTAGGCCACTATTCAAATGCTGCTAGGGGGACAGAATTATTAATTTCCTCATGGTTTTTTTTGATGGCAGTGATCATTATAACATCTAATGCTTCACAAAGAGTATTTAATTTACTTCCACAGAACTCCTATGAAGTGAGAGGGTATTATTCCCGTTTAATAGGTGAGGAGCTGAGGCACAGAGATATCAGTGACTGAAGCTTATGAAAATTTTGAGATTTCTAATATTGTTTTCTTAAAAGGATGTCAAGCTTTTTAGAATTTAATTGACTCAAAACATGAATCTCATTAATTTCAGG
The DNA here is from genome assembly GCF_047370975.1 of Nipponia nippon. Classification (NCBI taxonomy): domain Eukaryota; kingdom Metazoa; phylum Chordata; class Aves; order Pelecaniformes; family Threskiornithidae; genus Nipponia; species Nipponia nippon. The sequence continues at coordinate 95,551,561 of NW_028262358.1, read as the reverse complement.
TGCAGTGAGGACTGCACATATTGCTGCAAAAACAGGTTCTAGGGCTACGGATCAACTGATGAACTACAGATGTCTATATTGCAGATGACAACAGTTGAATTGCTTGCCCTTGAACTCCTTTTATAGTCAGTGGAGAGACTTTTAAGGTTTAGCTCATCTCATCTTAAAATAGGTGAGAAAAGTATAGTGCTACAAGTGCCTGTTTTTCTCTATTGAAGACAGAGTTCCTTTGTAGATCAGCTCAGATGAAGATGTCTAAATGTGAGATGAACACAATTAAGAGCAATGAAACACACTACAATGCTTCTGTCTGTGGTGAGATGGTGAGAAATATACACAGAAAAAGTTGATCTCAGTGACTTGCCAAGCTCTTCTTGTGATGGCTGTAACAAAGATGTTAAAGCTACTATACAGTTTCTCAGGAAGGGCAGGAGAAAAGAGATTCAAGTGATTTTGACATAATACCATTTTTTTCCTCTTTAAACTTCAGGTTTTTTCAGTATTCACTTTCCAACCTCTTAAAAAAAAAAAAAAAAAAAAAAGAAATAGACAGGATTTCTACAGGTAACATTTTCTTCTTAAATACTATTTGGTAATATGTACTCCATCTGAGCGTAAGCAGTTAATTTCATTGTCTCTTGTAGTCTCTGCTGGTTCAAGGGCCAGTATAGACAGCCTCACCTCATTATACCCTAGCTCCTCACCTTAATGCTCACTCTTATTACCTCTCCTATTCTAATACCTTGTATTATGGTTTTGTCTTCTTACTCTGTATATTCACTTCCTTTTGTCTAATGAACAGAGAGAAAGAACATTGGCAGACTGCATACTCATCTTCCATATTCTCAGGTTCTCCACCTTACACAATAGTTATCGGTAATCTATAGATCTATAGTAATGGGTAAGAAAGTAATTCACAATGCTAAACTGGAGCAAAATTTCTTATGGATGGAATGAATGAAGTAGTTCCCTAAAAGGATTTAGTGAATTTTGATGCTAAGCTTGAAAAATGAAGATCATGACTGTGCTAACAGATGCTTTCTCATAACTTAAACAAATGCATTAGCTTTTCATGGTAAGAAACACCTCCTTGATTGCATGGTTCCTCATGTATAAGTTAGTTCTGTGTAAAAGCTACAAAAAAAAGATTCAAAATAATCTACAAACAATTCTTTAAATTCAACATAAATTTTAATTCAACAAAATTTATAACTCCATAGGATCACAGATTTTTAGTTCGCCCATTTCTAGGAATTAATTTTCTAATTTTGTGTTTTATATTTGATTAAGCAGGTTGCAATGTTTAGTTCTATAAGCTTCTTGTTATATCTGATATTTCAAAACCAGTGTGCAGTATAAATGTTACAGAATCTAGTTGCAAAATCTAATCATTGTTTGAAATTTGCTGTTACATTTACCACATGGTTTGTTTTGTGCCTGTCTGCCATGACTTGCCAATTGATGGAGTTAATGGAACAGTCAAGAATTACCTTTCTTATATTGAACATCAGTTTTTAGGGCAGCCATGAATGATGGATGTGATTTATTCCAGGCCAATGCATCCCATTCTTTCTTTTTTACTTTACAGTTGTGAGAAAATACCTCTCATATGCTAAAAATTGGAACACATCTGCTGAAGGCTTAGTGATAAAGATCCCTTGACATACGAACATGCAAAGCATATCATCACTCACTAACGCAGAGAACTGAGACAATGTGGAATCTTACCATAAAATAAATAGTGTTAGCTGTGAATAAGGATATAGCAAATGGAAACATTTTTCTTTGTTCTGGATTTTATGTCCTGAAATCTTTCCCAGGACACATTTATCTTTGATATTGGATTCCAATTATTAATTCCAACATAAATATTGGAAAATGAAAATTTAACAAAGCATAGACCCTTCAGAACCTTAGTGGCTTACATAAATACAGGTAAATGACATATAAATTCAATCCAAATATTCTTTCAAATGCTTTATTACAATAAATATTTAACACTTCAAAACAGGCACAGATTCTAAGTACAAATATTTACAATATGAAACAGATTAATGAAGACATAAATAATCTAGATGTACTCACCTAAAAAAAATCAGAAATATTGAATACGTATAAAAAATATTCATCCTAAAGGAGAAAAAAAAAGATTGTTTTACACATTTAAATGTTTAGAAATATCCTCTAATCTGATGGTGAATATAATTAAGACTGCCCCCTAGATATGCAGGAACTTTTTGTCTGAATTAATTTCCTTGTGCTTCAGCATTTCATTGACCCATTGTGCCCCCAGTTAAATAAAAGACGAACAAAGTGTACACTTCAAGAACACAGAGAAACAACTAGCCTTGCTGTCTTAGAAATTAATATGTAGGTCCTGGTAAAAAGCTGGTGAAAGATTACCAGAAATTCAAAGGACATCTCCAACTTGAAATGGAGTGATTTTCCTTCTAGACCTGGAGAACGCCATGAGCACTTCTCCACAGACTTTAGAGAATGTCAAGCTTGTTTTGCTTTGATGATTTAGATTCTTTTATTAATGTATGAATAATCAAATTAATTTGGGAGACTAAATGTCTTTAGCATCCACTTATACTTGAGCTCAAAGAAAGCGTGACAATCTGACAACAACTTATATTTAGAACTGCCACTTTCGGTAAAACACAATTTGATGTTAATCAAATATCATAATGATAATATCAGTTCTCTCAAGGTAAAACCACTACTTTTTTATTCTTTGCTGAGTGTCAATCTCTTAATCAGTCTACTATGTTTTTCATATGATCACAACAACTAAAGCCAAATTTTATCTTAATTTTATAAGAAATCTATCATTTTCTTAAATGATATTTTTAATTCTATTAACATATGTGATAAATGAATTTATTGTTCATGGACAAAAACAAACTGTAAAATCAATAACACCTAGCAGTCAGGTGAGTGCTTTGGTGGATATTGGAAATAGTGTTCTAATGTGTCTAATCAGTTACTAAGGGGCAAAGCAGTGTGGGACTAGTAAAGGAGTAATTATAGGCTGCAACCATTGTATTAGAATTTTGAGCACATCATTTTTGGACTATAGTATTGTACAGTTGTGAATGATCAGAAAAACAGGACATGAGGACAGTGGAAATTCTAAAGAATCATTTGAAGTGGTTTCACATGAATATGACATATTACATGGCAAAGTCTTACAGATCTACTCCAAAGCATTGAGAAACATGAAAGGAACATGAATTCAGCTGTATCTGTAACAGAAAATTAAAATTTCAACCACAATTGTGCATATATAACATATTTATTCATGGTAACTCAACAAACATTTGGACCATACTGTTTTCAGAAAACTATGTAGAAAGTTCAGGCCTTGTCCAAAGATAATTTATAGTACATACAACAGCATCTGCTGATCACCAGAGGTTAAGTTTAAGATAACAACAGCAATAACAAAAGATTCTCAATGCAGTAAGGATATTTAGACATTTGGTAAGCAATTTACAGTAGAGCTGTTTGGATAAATCCCTTAAATATGTTTAAATAGATCAATCTTACTAATTCAGACTATATACTCTGAATGTTTTAATAGTAATTTGAGTACATCCAATAGTCATGAGTGGATGGTTTATATACTAGGTGCCATCCTAGGAACCAGGAATGAAAGACAAGATAGGCATCATCTCACTAATACTCCTATCTTAAAGGCAGGAAGGTAAAATAAGCTGATAGAAAACATGGTGGTGCCTTAAATCCCAATCATTTCCTCTGAACCATTCAGAAGGTTAAGGCAGTGATTTAATAACTTCTTTTTTTGTAAGCATGAAAACAAAGTCCTTATGAACATTCATCATAGTCAGTTCTGAGTACAGCATATATTTTGGTGTTACAATTTTGGTGCTATATCATAGAATCATAGAATGTTTTGGGATGGAAGGGACCTTTAAAGGTCATCTAGTCCATCCCCCCTGCAACGGGCAGGGACATCTACAACTAGATCAGGTTGCTCAGAGCCCCATCCAGCCTGGCCTTGAATGTTTCCAAGGATGGGGCATCTACCACCTCTCTGGGCAACCCGTTCCAGTGTTTCACCACCCTCATTGTGAAAAATTATTTCCTATATGTATTCTGAATCTGAACTGAACTACACCTGACTTGTCCAGGACTTAGCAGTTCTGAATCTTAATTGAGAATCAGATTTAGCTTGCATAGGGTTTGTAACTTAGATTTTCCAAAGCTGCCTAGAGGCTCTGACTAAACAGAAAAAATTACCCTTTAGTCTGTAACATTACAGTTAAAACAAAATAAACTTCTCATTGTGGTGATAATTCTCATGTGGGAATTCTCATGTGGGAAGATAATATATATTCAGTTATTAAGTACTTTTACCTCTGTATTACTACATTCACACTAGATTTTGCACTGATTGTGGCTAATTTGATTTAATAGCATTGTTTGCCTATGCATGCATCTCTGCTATTGTAATACAAAAAACCATTTGGGCAGACAGGAAATCCTTGTATTTGATTACCATAAGCACTATGACAACTGTGGTTCCAGGTCTTCTGTAGGAAACAAGAAAAAAAGGCTACTTTCAAAGTATTAGACAGGGTTAGGCACAACAGATGCATTTCTTCAGGGTGTTCGTGAATTCCTAACTCAAAGAAGAACTGAAATCAAATAAACAGTGTGGTTCATCAGTAGAATAAACTATAAATATTTCTTATCCAAAAGAAGATTCAGACTAGTATTTAAACATGTTAATTACCTTCAGTTAATTGGCAATCCAAAGCTGAACATTAATGACACAGTGCTGATTTACTTCCATTGAGCATCTGGTTTATAATACAACAGTTTACACAACACTGCATGTATGAAGAGCCTGTGTCCTGACGATCTTACACTGGAAAGATACAACAAAGTAATGAATATCACAGAAGAAAAAGAAAACAAAAGAAAAAAAAAAAAGTGTTTTTTCTTCAGAAGTCTGTTCCTGGGTGAGGTAAAAATCATTAATTTAGCAGCACCCTCAATTAAAATACTGGGTTTAGGCAATTCTTGTCTTTTAGAGAGTTACCAGTTCTCTTACCATCAATACAGCATATAGATGTAACATGCACTGAATTTTTGCAATGTCCTTGATGTATTTGAAGCATATCTAGTTTTCATTTATATAAAATTCTTTGCAGGGATTACTGAATTTTATTATAATTTTTCTCACTGAAGATGAGTACTTTCACCAAAGAATTGTTGGTCAAAACTGCAGACAAATGTAGTAAATTAGACATTTACGTTAAAGCTTCCCACCAAGAAGGTGCAGAAGTGTTGGACCTTTCCCTCTTTCAATTCTATTACTCCACAGGGAGCATTCTAATGGATTATTCAATGGCTTCCCTTTCTTTTTTTCCAGCCCAACTGGGTTGAAAACCATTATGTAACACTAACACAGTTATGATTCTCTGCATGAAGAAATGGTTCTTGATCTTTGTTCAGAATTTGTTTTTTCTTTCTTATCAATTTATGTCATTATCCTGTCATCTGTAAATAATTGAGTAGAATAAGCACACATCAGGTTTTCTAGAAAAAAGCCTTTCTTGTGCAGTTCAATGTTCTCTAAATGTCTTATTTTAAGGCATTTTCAGGTGTTCACAAAGGTTGACTACACCAAGGAAAGGAAAATTCAAAAACTTTTCCTACATTTTGCACAAAATTTTCTTCAAAAAGCTGATAAAACAGTGAGATATGTAGCATATAACAATGGAAATTTGGGAAATATCAGTCTGTCATGGTTTAACCCCAGCCGGCAACTAAGCACCACACAGCCACTCGCTCACTCCCCCCAACCCAGTGGGATGGGGGAGAGAATTGGAAGGGTGAAAGTCAGAAAACTCGTGGGTTGAGATAAGAACAGTTTAATAATTGAAGCAAAATAAAATAGAATAGTAGTAATAGTAGTAATAATAATAATAATAGGAGAATACAACAATAATATACAAGGCAAGTGATACACGATACAACTGCTCACCACCCACCAATGGATGCCCAGCACGTCCCTGATCAGCAATTGCTGCTCCCCGGCCAACTCCCCCCAGTTTATATACTGAGCACGACGCCATATGGTATGGAATAGCCCTTTGCCCAGTTTGGGTCAGCTGTCCTGGCTGTGCCCCCTCCCAGCTTCTTGTGCACCTGTCAGAGCATGGGAAGCTGAAAGTCCTTGACTAGTGTAAGCACTACTTAGCAACAACCGAAACATCAGTGTGTTGTCAACATTATTCTCATCCTAAATCCAAACCACAGCACTATACCAGCTACTAGGAAGAAAAAAATCAACTCTATCCCAGCTGAAACCAGGACACAGTCTGTGTAATTTTTTGTTTCTCTAATAATCAAGTAAGTATTAATTACAATATTCTGCCTTACAGTCTCTCTACCCTCCACTTTTTTTTTCTTATTCTCTATGTAGACAGTGAAAAGAAAGTTCAAGAATAGTTTTAAAGGACAAATTTTCAGCAGTGTTCTACTACCAAGTTAGGATCATATTGTGCCAATACTACAAGATGCATTCTAGCATATTTATTCAAGGTAGCTGAGAGCTTCTGATGCCCTAAGTGGTACTTTATTTTGTGGTTTTTTTCGATCGCTTTGGCTACTTTTAAAAATAAACTACCAATATACCAGTACCAATATAGTATACTTATTAATGCCCTGATCCCCCAAATTATATATTTGCATATTTAGCTATACTTCTTTACTCAGAACAGCCCTATTTATGCCAACCCTACGATGAGAATTAAGCTACAGGGAACTAAGGCCATCTTACGCAGTGTCCCTATGCAAAGATGGTCTACAAGGAATCAATGAAATTGAAAAGTAACAAATGCCAATATCTCAAAGGAATGCTTTTCATAGAGTCCACAGTAAATCTCTTCAAAAGTTTTCTACAGGTTACTGTGAAAGAAAATACTCTGTAAGTATCCAAAAATGGTGTATATTTATAAAGGTAATAAGAATACCCAGTTATTACTCATATATATTTTAAAAAAACCCTACAACTACAGATTTGAAAAGAATGTAAATTTTCCACGGGACTGCCAACCAATCACCAGATATCTGATGTTATAAGGAACTTCACTGGGCTCAAACAAATGCCATAATTCTTTCAGAATTTCTTTCATCTTAGTTCTAAGCAGCTTCTGGTGGCCATTGTGAGAGAAGAGTCACTAATAAATTCTACTAATTAGTAATTCCAATCATCTAATAGCAGAAGCTTCCAGGACAATTTTAAGTTTGAGGAAAATTATGAAGAATTTGTGACTTTTTTTTGATTTAAATGTGTTGTAGTAGTGAAGAAAAAAAGATCTAATTTCTAAATGTCGCAGGTTGACCTTGGCTAGCTGCAAGGTGCCCACCAAACCACTCTATCACTCCTCTTCAACAGGGCAGAGGGAGAAAATACAATAAAAACCTTGTGGGTCGAGATAAGGACAGAGAGATCACTTAGCAGTTACCATCACAGGCTAAATAAACTCAACTTGGGGAAATTAATTTCATTTATTGCCAATCAAATAGAGTAGGATAATGAGAAATATGAATAAATCTAAAAATATCTTTCCCCCCACCCTTCCCTTCTTCCCAGGCTCAACTTCACTCATGACTTCTCTACCTTCTCCCCCTGAGTGGCACAGGAGGATAGAGGATGGGGGTTGCAGTCAGTCCATAACACATTGTCTCCGCTGCTCCTTCCTCCTCACACTCTTCCTCTGTTCCAGCATGGTGTCCTACCCATGAGAGACAGTCTTACATGAAATTCTCCAGCATGGGTATTTCCCATGGGCAGCAGTTCTTCAAGAACTGTTCTAGCATGAGTCCTTCCCACAGGATACAGTCCTTCAGGAATAGACTGCTCCAGTGTGAGCCCCCCATGGGGTCACAAGTCCTGCCAGCAAACCTTCTCCAGCATGGGCTCCTCTCTCCATAGGTCCACAGGTCCTACCAGGAGCCTGCTCCAGTGCAGGCTTCCTATGGGGTCGCAGCCTCCTTCGGGCACATCCACCTGCTTTGGCATGGGGTCCCCCACAGGTTGCAGGTGAATATCTACTCCACTGTTAACCACCATGGTCTGCAGGGGGACAGCCTGCCTCACCATGGTCTTCACCATGGGCTGCAAGGGAATCTCTGTGTCAGCACCTGGATCGCCTCTTCCCCCTCCTTCTTCACTGACCTTGGTGTCTGCAGAGTTGTTTCTCTCACATATTCTCACTCCTCTCTTTCAGCTGCTGTTGCATGGCATTTTTTACCCTTTCTTAATATGTTATCACTGAGGTGCCACTGGCATCACTGATGGGCTCAGCTTTGGCCAGCGGTGGGTCCGTGGAGCTGACTGGAACTGTCTGTCTCCAACATTGGGGCAGCTCCTGGTGTCTTTTCACAGAAGCTGCCCCTGCAGCCCCCGCTCTGCTACCAAAACTGTGCCATGTAAACCCAACACTAAAATTAAAAAAAAAACAAAAAACCAAAAAAAACCCCAAACCACAACAAACTGAAAAAACTGAAATGAAAGGAAATTTTGAATCAGATTTGTAAGCAGATATTACTCAGTTCCCTTCTTGCTGAAAAGGACGCTGAACTGATTTAATGTGAGTCAGTCTTGCTTCCTGATTCACAGTTTTCTGAATCATTATCAAAGGTTCAGAATCATCAATCAAAAAAAAGTCTGATCTTTGAGATGTTTTGTTGGTCTCAATAAGTTTGCTTACAGATTCAAACTCTTTGCCAAGTGGGACCAAATTAGCTATGGCTGGCTTGCAACAGATGAGGAGTTGACAAATTCTGAAGAACTATGTAAAGGCAGGTGTTTCACCAGTTCTGCAAATAAAACAAAACAAAACAAAACAAAACAAAACAAAACAAAACAAAACAAAACAAAACAAAACAAAACAAAACAAAATAAAGAACCTTCAGGTTAAATCTGTGGTAAAGCATGCAATTCAAATATATTTCTTTTTGATACCTTCATCTACTTGAGATTCATAACCATTGGCCCCTTTCTGAAGGTAATTCCTAACATTCATCAGGATTGAGTCAATTCATCTCTTGTATTAAAAGATCGCTTATGTTCCCCTCTTCATCTCATAGTAACAATCAAGGTTGGTTTTGCACTAAAAAAGTGAGACATTTGCTGAATTTCTCCTTGTACCCGACAGATATCTAGCTACCACTTCTTACAAAGATTCCCTAACTATGAAGCTATAGGCTAGTGTGAAATATTGTCCACTATGAAGGAAAGAGAACAAAGAATACAGCTGGTGGTCAGATGACAGAGGAGTGCTCTGGACTCCAGTCATTTCTTGTGACTAAGTCATCCTTCTTCTAAAGCATGTTTTGCTGGATATTCCTTGAAAAAGTCACCTTTAGGAATTAGAAGTCTAGACAAAGACACCACTGAATTCAGATTTCCTAATTCCAAAACAAGTACATTCATTCTTTTACAATACAAGTTCTTTACAACCTTCTGATTACATCCTTCAACTTAAAAATAAAACATAATAAAAAAGCTAGCAATACTTTCTCCTCAGAGGGCTCGTTGTGGTCTGTATGTACTAGAATTGTGCTAAGAACATCTGCCAAGCTGAGCCTTTCAGAGGAGTTAGGTTCCCCTGATAACTGTCTAACGATTAGCATTACATTAATTTTAGTCAAGGTCTAACAAGAATCCACACAAATCATTCAGACTGGAAGTTCTGGATCCATACCTGTTTCAGAAGAGGGGCTACAGACAATCATAGAATCATAGAATCATAGAATCGTCAAGGTTGGAAAGGACCCTTAAGATCATCGAGTCCAACCGTTAACCTAGCACTGCCAAGTCCATCTGTACCATGTCCTTGAGCACCACATCTATCCGTTCTTTAAACACCTCCAGGGATGGAGACTCAACCACTTCCCTGGGTAGCCGGTTCCAATGCTTGACCACTTCTTTCGGTGAAGAAGTTTTTCCTAATATCTAACCTCAACCTCCCCTGGTGCAGCTTGAGGCTGTTTCCTCTCGTCCTATCACTTGTTACTAGGGAGAAGAGACTGACCCCCACCTCGCTACAGCCTCCTTTCAGGTAGTTGTAGAGAGCAATAAGGTCTCCCCTCAGCCTCCTCTTCTCCAGACTAAACAACCCCAGGTCCCTCAGACGCTCCTCATAAGATTTGTGCTCTAGACCTTTCACCAACTTCGTTGCCCTCCTCTGAAGACGCTCCAGCACCTCAGTGTCCTTCTTATAGTGAGGGGCCCAAAACTGAACACAGTACTCCAGGTGCGGCCTCACCAGTGCTGAGTGCAGGGGCACTATCGCCTCCCTGGTCCTGCTGGCCACACTATTGCTCATACAAGCCAGGATGCCATTGGCCCTCTTGGCCACCTGAGCACACTGCTGACTCATGTTCAGGTGGCTGTCAAACAGCACTCCCAGGTCCTTTTCTGCCAGGCAGCTCTCCAGCCACTCCTCCCCAAGCCTGTGGCGTTGCATGGGGTTGTTGTGACCCAAGTGCAGGACCCAGCACTTAGCCTTGTTGAATCTCATACAGCTGGCCCTGGCCCATCGATCCAGCCTGTCCAGGTCCCTCTGCAGGGCCTTCCTACCCTCCAGCAGATCAACACTTCCACCCAACTTGGTGTCATCTGCAAACTTACTGAGGGTGCACTCGATCCCCTCATCCAGATCATCAATGAAGATGTTGAACAGGACCGGCCCCAACACTGAGCCCTGGGGAATACCACTCGTGACTGGCCGCCAGCTGGATTTGACTCCCTTCACCACCACTCTCTGGGCTCGGCCGTCCAGCCAGTTTTTAACCCAGCGCAGAGTGCACTTATCCAAGCTGTGAGCAGCCAGCTTCTCCAGGAGAACGCTGTGGGAGACAGTGTCAAAGGCCTTACTAACGTCCAAGTAGACAACACCCACAGCCTTCCCCTCATCCACTAAGCTGGTCACCTTGTCATAGAAGGAGATCATGTTAGTGAGGCAAGACCTCCCTTTCATAAACTGATGCTGGCTGAGCCTGATCCCCCGGTTGTCCCACACATGCCGCATAATGTCACTCAAGATGATCTGCTCCATGACCTTTCCCGGCACCGAGGTCAGGCTGACAGGCCTGTAGTTCCCCAGATCCTCCTTCTGACCCTTCTTGTAGAGGGGCATCACGTTTGCTAGCCTATCAAAGAGGTAGACACCTATTTAGGGTGGCTAAGCCGCTGCTGAAAAAGGAGTTCTCTCACTGCGGTTTTGGATTTGTGCGGTTCTCTTCTGTCCACATCCAATTTAGGAAATTACTTTTTCAGTAGTGTCTTTCCCTTGGTTTCCAGGGACATGTAAAGTGTATGGAATTACATTGCCTACATATGCAGCACATTAATAAGAGTGGAACTGTGGTCAAGAAGCAGCATATATTGCTGAAGCTCATTCTATTCTAGAATAAGCCAATTTATTTTTTACAGAACTGTAGAAGGAGATAGAAAGAGCAGATTAGACATATGGGGTTTGGGGTGGGGAGGGATTTTTCTTTTTTAGTAAAATATTTGATGTAGTATCTGAAGAAATCTTATGCATTTAGTTAAGATCAAAATAGACATAAAGACTTGTGGATAAAAATTGACTGAGGTAATGCAAAGAATAACCACGAACAACATTTCAAGATGAAATGAAGTGTCATACACTGCCACAGGGGTCAGAATCAGCTCTTGTCCTATTAAACATCTTCATTAACAATCTGAAAGTGAGAGTAAACAGCATAATAATGAAACTTGCAATTGAAAGTGTAGTGAGCATTAATGAGAAGGAATACAAATGTAACTAGAAAATACAGAAGCATTTGAAGAAAAATCTTGAAAATCACAAAGTTTAATTGGAAAAAAAATCTAAATTATATATTCTGTAGGAAGATGACACATGATGATAATAATAATGTTAAAACAAAGAGCAATAATTAAAAATGAATTTTCAGTATTATTAAAAATGAATTTTCAGTATTATTAAAAATGGTCAGAAAATTTCCACTGAATTGATTTTTTTCTTTAGGTGTGCCAGCTTGTTAATTCCATGAATGTCCTGGGAAGAAGTGATTTTCAGCATCTTATTGCTTCCTAAAACTTTCAAAATTATTAAAATATCCTATTTTGACCTTTTACACACACACAAAAAAGATTAGCTTTCTGTGTAAAAATGTTAGTTAATTATAGCTGGCTTGTCATTTAGAAAGCTAAAATTGCAATATTTGGAAAATGTCAAAATGAAATATTTCAACTGACTTTAATGTAAGGGTGATTATTGGTTCATAATCTTATTTTATTTTTTAACTATTTGCCTCCGTTCTCAAAAAATAAAACATTTAACTTTTGAAAACTTTCTGGGAGTATTGACATTTCTCCTCCAGCTCGAAATGTGATATTTCAGGGGGGAAAATTATCCAAGGTCAATGCATTTTTTTGGCGTCATATGCCGAAACATCAAGTAATCAATCATAAAAGTATTAGTCACTGTCTTTCAGGTCTGTTAAGACTGCGTCTAGAATACTTTATACATTTCTCAGCATCTTCGTACCTGATTGGAAAGGGAAGTGAGGGAAAAGGAAGAAATTGAATGGAGATCAGAGAAGAGCAACTAACATGATTAGGTTGCTTGCAAAATTCATTTAAGAAGAAAGGTCACAAACACCTAAATATTCACAGCTTGACTAACAATATGCATAGCTTGGCAGCAAATTAAAAAATGATAAATAGAAACACTTAGTTATACAATGCCTAATTAACCTATGGGACACATTGCAACAAGATATAATTGATGCTAGATACCTAAAAGAAAAAATGAAAAGAAAAAAGCCCAATATTTCTTGAACAATATTTACAACACCAACCACAGAAAACTTATTAAAAGCAAAATATGGGAAGACTGTAGAACTTCTTTATTCCAGATGTAAATCAACCTTTGAAAAACATTTTCTGTAGGGAAAAATAAAAAATCACTTTTGGGTAGCTTAACTCATAAAGCCTCACTCCAAACCCTGGAACTTCTCTCAGTATCTGATCCTGGCTAACGGCAGGAAAAGGGTGTTGGACTAGATGAGTCCTTGGTAGGAAATGTCTCTGTTTCTGCACAACCAAAGAGGAGAGACATTGCAGAAGAGTATGAATAGACCCTGTAATGAATATAGTGATTGAGGAAGATGTTTTCTGTAAACGCCTAAAAGAAAAATACAGGCTGAATGTCAATCAACAGGAGTTCCTTAGGCTCAGGGTACTTTTGGCACAGTCTTACAAGGTCTCAGTGAGCTACATAGTGTAACAGTGTGGAGGCATGCAAAAGAATCTAAACTTTCCTCTGCTTACTTTATCACTTACTTCCAGATGTACAGAGCCACGTTATTCCTTGTGGCGTTAATAACGATCAGCCTTCTTTTCAAGGTAAGTCCAAAATCCTGATCAGTCCTTTCCTCAAAACAGGTACTTTTCAATGGTGAAATCTTACTTATCACTTCCTTGTGCTACACTGAGCTAGAATGTAAATTGTGAATTGGGAAACCTCCTTTCCCATTTCTTCTTTACCTACTAGTTGAATAGGTTGGTTTGTTTTTTTTTTTGTTTGTTTCTTTTTTTTTTTCTTTTTTTCCCACAAATCACCATCTTGGATTTGGAAAAGTTAAGTTCCACCCAAGTCCAGTCGATTATGTCAGTTCATTTTAAGATTTGGTTCCTTGATCCCGGAGAAGGAGAGAGTTGCTGTCTGTGTAGTTGTGCTGATTCTTAAAGATTCAAAAGAAAAGTCCAAAAGAAAGAAATGATAGGCATAAAATGCTAGTAGTAAGTTTAGGTTTACATCCCCCAAAAGACTGTTCTTTAACTTCCTGCTTCTCATACTTCTGTCTGGTATTTTCCAAACAGAAATGTTTCCACAGATACAGTGTAGTATATATGCAGTGTGAAATGAATGCAAGTCTGAGATGGGCACCCTGCACAGCTGCTCTTCATTTGCAAAATTAATTGGCCACATTTGAAACATGGTAGATTCATGCTGAGAGGTGTTGGTGGGATTTTGGCCTGAAGGAACAGGAATATATCAGTCCTACTGTATCAATGCTTAAATGTTAATATATACACACACAAGGAGTGTGTTTAGAATTGTTGGTTCATGAAAGTTAAGCGATTGTTTATATTTTCCTGCTGCTATTCACTGAGTATACATAACATCTATGGAGAAAGGGACTTAGTTAATAAATAGTTCCAGTGAAAAGGGGGTGAAGGGGAAACCTATTTAGTAGTATAAGAGGCTTCTTGGAAGATAGGTTAGTGTATATTCCTTCTCGAAAATAATTAGAAAGGAATATTTATTATTTATGTAGCTATTATTGGCCTAGTTATTTGGTGCTGTAATGAGTACTTAACCTACTTGATTACCTGACTGGTAGTATTCATCTTATTGCACCATGTTTTCATAGGTTTCTTTCTTTCCTCTTACAGATTATTGTACTCACAATTTCAAACCCCTTTTTTAACTGTCCAAGCTTTCTGTCTTGGCTCTGTTAAATGAATTTCTATTGCATCCTTGACCTTGCTTTTGTGTACTTTTTCAACCAGATTTTGATTTTATGAATTTCATAATGCCTCCATCGAAGTTGAGAATTGTGGTCTTTATGCAGTACATTAATTTCACATCACTGATAAATTTTGAGACTGCAAGAAATTAGTGACTGTCCCTACTGTGACAGGGGTATGTAGGAAAAAATTCTGGACTGAGGCCTAAGATTTTACTATAAGTCTCTCTTCATCTCTGTAAATACTATTTTAATTAATTCCTTCAGGTTTCTTCTTTTCTCAGCTTTGATTTATTATGTCATTATGCTCTTAGACTGATGTATTACATCATGTTATACAAAATAAGTATAATTGAGTTACCTTAGGGATAGTAGTAGAAATGCTGTAGTTGAAGTTGAATGGGCTGTTATGCTATAAATATTTGAAGCGTGATTAACATCTTGGGCATTTCTAATCTCATTTGGAAGAAACTTGAAATGGAAGCTGAAAATATAGCTGTAATTTACATAAAGGAAAAATACTCTAAATTTATTACCTTTTCTAAGACCTGTCTAGCGAAAAATTTTCCCCTCTGTGCAGAGAAACTCCCAGCTTTTTTTATTTCCTGAATTCTTTGGAGTTATGGAATGCTCACACTACCCTTTTTTCTTGGATCATGTCTTAGGACAAATAAGACCTCACAGCCATGACCTTCTATAAAATTAGAGGTGTTTTTTAAATTAGAACATGGGACTTTGACAGTTTCCCTCTATGAAATAAAAAAGGAAAAATAAGAATTGCTACATTGTAAACAAAGGAATAGCAAGGCTAAGTCTGTGTAAAATACCTTAAAAACTTTGTAGAACATTTACAACCTTCTTTTAGGCTGTTAAGAAAAATCTGAACTCTCACAAATATACCTGCCTCTCTTCATTGTCTGTAAAAGGAGCTTAAAACAACTAAGTTCCATCTCTCTCTCTCTGTCAAAGAAGATAGATAAATCCAGACCACAATGTCAAATTGATATCATAGAGATTAGATGGCTCAGGATGAATACCTGCCAAAAAGAACATGAGTGAGACCAACAATTGATCTAACCTCAGCCCAAAAAACCTTGAATCAGTATGGCCTTTCTCCTGTTTCCTCCTCCCTTCTTGTCCCTCTTTTTAAACAATATGTGGATCAATTTAGAGAAGGGAACAGTAACTACAGCTTCAAAACCCACACATAATATTTTCTCAAGATGGAATATTAACATTGACCCCTGTCTTGTCTTGGCATGAAGGAGCTTGCATTCACTGGTGTAATCAAAGGTTTTAGGGACTAAAAGTCTCATAGGAATTTTGGCAAGGATACGCCTTTGGGACAATATATGAAAAAGAATTAGCATTTTTTTGTCATTCTATAGTGAAAATTATTCATTATTATTTTATTTATGAAATTTTAAATTTTCTTTAGGTACTAGCTCCTAAACCTTTCCGTAGTGTTTTATAAACATATATATGTACAAGTATAACAATACATATCATAATGAAAGGGGCTAGCACTGGACGGTGCATGAAAGATTGTCAAAACAGAAACCTGAACAAGGTAAAACTCAGACTTGCTGGACAAAAGACATTATATACAAGGTTTAAAAAATAAAGATTTCTAGCCTTCAGTCATCTTGCTGTCGGATTTGGCACCTTTCAGAACTTCAAATGTTCTTAGTGTGAACATAACTCCCTCCTGGTCCATAGGAGTAGTCTCTGACCCTTCTTAAGCTTAGATTCAGCTCTGCTCTCTTCATCAGCCTCTGCTTTCCTCACCGCATTCAGCAGATGTCATTATTTGCTCTCTCTGCTCTTGTATACTTGCCTAACCTACATTCCTGGAGCTTCCCCCTACTGCGCATGCATCCATTAACATGGGGAAGTAGGTTTTTTCCCTCTTTCCTGCTGGTCCCACCTGCTGGAGCATGCAGCAGCCATGACAAGGAAATCACTTTTCCTTTCTGCTTCCCATCCGCTCCTATACAATATGTAGCTAATGTACAATAAGCTATGAAACGAGAGTCTCAACAAGTAGGTCGTTTGCAACAAACTTGTGAACTTGTCTCGAACACAGCACATTACATAGCTAGTCACTCTGCACACAGGAATAGAGGAGGGGCTTTGTATATAGTTTTTTTTTTTAAAGTATGTAAGCGTAAGTAATGTGATAAGACCACCGGACAGAAAAATAAGTTAATTTATATTTCTACTTTTTTTCTGTAATACCTTATAGGGCTTTTTGTTTGTTTGTTTTAATTTGAACAGGATATATACTAAGATCTCAAAAACATATACCTCCTTCAGTTCCATTAGCAGTGTATCCACTCCTCATTAGGTGCTAGTCCATAATCCAGAAGAAATTAACTAAAAGAAAAAAAGAAAGCAAAAAAAAAAAAAAAGAAGCAGTTTATTAAGGCATTGGAAGTCTTACTGAAGAATAAAATAAAGATGTGGACAGGCTGGAGGGGGTCCAGAGAAGGGCCACCAAGATCATCAAGGGTCTGGGAAGCCTGCCATATGAGGATAGGCTGACAGAACTGTGTTTGTTCAGCCTTGAGAAAAGGAGGCTTAGAGGTGATCTCATCACCATGTACCAGTACTTAAAGGGGAGCTACAAAGAAGACGGAGACTCCCTTTTTACAAGGAGTCACATGGTGAGGACAAGGGGTAACGGGTACAAGTTACTCCCAGGGAGATTCCAATTGGACACGAGAGGTAAATTTTTCACAATGAGAACAGTCAATCATTGGAATAATCTCCCCAGGGAAGTGGTTGACTCTGCTACACTGAACACATATAAGACTCACCTGGACATGGTGCTGGGCCATCTCGTCTAGATTGTGCTAGAAAGGTTGGACCAGATGATCCTTGAGGTCCCTTCCAACCTGGTATTCTATGATTCTGTGATTCCATATGAATAACAAAATTCTTGCCGATTACTATATATCGTTCTCTCTGAACAGCTTTTGCTTTATCTTGGCAATACACAGTCCTTGTTTGAAGTGAATGGGAAATATAATTTCCTAATTTGAAATGGAAACCTGGGCTTCCAACCTGATTTATATGAAATTACTTTATAATTAATTTATTCATTAGACAATATAATCTAGATTTAATTTAATTTTAAAGTCAGGTAAAATAGGAAATATGCCAAAAAATAAAATTGGAAGTTGGTTAAAATGGTTAAAAGCAAAAACAAGCTAAAATATTTTTTGTGAACTAAAGATTCTGAAGTACTTGAATTGTTTTATCTTTTTAAAAATTCATCAACAAAATAACCAAATTTAAAAAGTTTTAATGTCTAAAAATTGCTTTTTTTAAAGAGAAAACTGAAATGTTAACTTGCACAAATCTCTTTTAAGTCACAACTAATTTGTTTTTATGTACAAGTTATGTTCTGTAGTCTATAATCCTGAATTGCATGAGGAAGATGTAAACTTTTCCTGTTAAAAACATTGTACAGTTTAAGAATATTGCAGAGCTTGCAACTTTTACCTCATTTGTCTTTTTAAGTTAATAAGTTCTTGTTAATAATTTTAATTTTATTGATTTTTTTTTGCCTTTTATAGAGTTAAAGTTTTGCCAATATATTTCAGTATCATCCTCACTAAAATGGAGAAACGGAGTTTCCATGTGAAAGCCATAATCTTTAATGTGCTTTAAAGTACAGAACTTCTAATAATTCTGCCCAGAATCTACCGAAAGATCTCTGTCTTTGCTAATTATTCAAAATGTCATTTAACATTAAAAAATAAATATATATCTGTGGACTTTACTTTTTCTTTGTGCTGTTTATAAGCATTGGATATTTTCCTCATGTTCATTAATAATAAATATCCTTTTTAGAGAAGAAAACTGAGATGAAATGGGATACGTGAGATTTTTACTAGTTTGCATGATAGCTTGAAGGTCTGTTTAGGGTAGATATTCGGAGCAAAAGTATTAAACAAAACATACATGTGCAAAACATATTGAAATACATGTTACTGTGTAATGACTTGTAGGTTATCAGGAACAGATGATCTTGTGACAATGAAATGCATATTTTAATAAAGTTTAGTAAAAGATGGACTTACGTAAACTTATCAAATGATACTAAAAGGTAAAACTAAAGATTTTTTCCAAAAATATCTTCCATAAAATTTCATGAGAAGAAAAAGAATCAGATTTTCTTAAACACTGATAGAGCATCTTTGCCAATAAAGTTTATCCATCCTAAAAGAAAATAAGCATTCATAAATTACTACAGATTTCAGTGCTTTACTATTTTTTTAAAATAAAACTTGGAAGAACTTTGAGGTCATAATAATTCTGTTAGGATTTTAGCAGTAATGTTCTAGAAATTATACATACACTAACAAAAAGGTGTAAAGCTGGGCTCTATAAGGTCTTTTTTTTTGGGAAAAAAAAGCTAATATTTCTAAACTTACAGTAGCTAGAGAAAAGAATGAAATCATTCTTATGCAGTAACAAGTAAATGCTTTATAGGGAAATTGTCTGAAAGTTCTTTTTTTCTTCTACAAGCACCAAATCAGGAAAATGGCCAAGAACATCCATATTTCTTTTCTCCTGTCTCCTTTCCTAGCATAAGAAGGAAAGGCTGCATTTAAGTACATTATAGTATTTCCAAAATCATATTTTTAAACAGAATTTCATATCTTATCAATAAATGTAATGAATTCAAATAATAACTTAAAAAAAGAGATAATTAAACACAGCATTGTAAAGATGTCGTTGTTAGACTTGCTTTCTACAAGGACAAAGTCAGTTATTATTGTCTTGCATGCCTACTAAGAGATTAAATATTTATGAGTTGAAAATGCAACCAAAATTATCAAATTCATGTTCAGCCAATAAAAGAGTGACAGCAATAAAAATTTCAGTCTAACCCAAGTTTAAAAGAGATATGTCTTCCTCTTCCAGTGAAAATATGGAAGGAAAGCAAATAAATCCCTCTGAACCAAGTAAGCAGCTCTGCCAGTACTATAGTCCTATCTCTCAAGTGAAATCTCAAAAGTTTCCTCTAAGCCTTTTCATCTCCTTTCTTTCAGTGAAGAAAACAGCTGAAATAAGCAAGAGGCAAAGAAGCCACCAATAAAGCTTAAATAAATATGTCCACAGCTCTTTTGCAATGTTAGGATGTCATCAATACTTTAATATATGTTGGTGAGATGTTTGGGAAAGAACTTCTGAAAACACTTGATGTTGTTCTTTCTTGTAATGACTTCAACAGGAAATTGATTAAAATCAAATTGGGTTTAATAAGAGAAGAATAAATACTGTGAATTCTCATTATTTGTGACAGATATGCTTTTTGAAAGCTTTTGTTAGGAATAGCACCTTAAATAATATATTTTGCTCATAAAAACCACGTTTTATTTTTACCGTTTAAGTTATCTGTATTATAATAAATAGAATTAAACTTCCTACAAATTAAGTTCCATGGTCATCTACATCTTGTTTTAATTGCTTAAGATACACTTAAGCATATCTGACTTGTAAGGGTAAGATAAGATGTTCCAGTTTTAAGTAGACAAAAAAGCTCCTACTGTTCAGTATCACTTTTGATGTATAATTCTGAGAAGGTCTTCATAAAGAACCATTCAGAAAAGTGTGAAACGGAATCATCATGTGGTGTGATTACTCTTCTTGACCTTAAGTGTAGTGGTCCCACAGGCATTGAAAAATCTTCAGGATTAGTAATTGCATTAATAATTGCATTCATGACTCAGCATGCAGAGACAATATTTTTTATTTGGCTGCCATCATTTACTTATGTTTGGGTAAAATAGAAACACGACACAGAACTTCTTCAGAAAGGCAAAACTGCAGACACTGCAAGAAAAGAGAGGGCGGACAGAGAACAGCAGAGAGACCTTCAGTTGCATTGGTTAAGAAATCTTTTTTTCTTTCTTTCTTTTTTTTTTTAGAAGAAACATTCAGTAAAGGCTTTTTTTTTACAGAAATGCATGTTCTTGCTGGAACAGATAATTTTAGAGCAAATATGGGGGCTGTTATCATAGGTAGGAATTAACTGGCAATGGCTATGTCTATACCATATTTCTACCTGACCAAAGGAGCATAACATAAGGATCAATGAGGGTGCAAGACCTGTCAGGCTAATGTTGAAAGATTGAGGCTGGAGGAAGAAAGATGGTTTGGTATGGTCCTCTGCATAATATTTATTGCAGAGGTTTTTGGCCAAATCTAATGACTGAATTGCTACCACATGTTGGCCAGTGTACCAACTGTTAATTCAAAGGCTTTTGCTCTGTCCCTGTAAGGACCTGAGAGTGATTCACCACTTGCATCATGCGTGGTTCATTCTGGAATGAAGCAGGAAGAGGTCCAGACTAGCAGGGTACACACAACCAGCGTGATCTGCAAATTCTTACTTTACTATGTACCAGTGGTTTTAAGATAACTAAATCATGGATTAAATACACCAAAAGACAGAACAATTCTCTGATGATCTATACCAATAACTTTAAAGAGGATAACAGTTCTACACTACCTGTGAAGAATTGTAATGGGTCTACAGATTACTGTCTGAGAATTTTGTCTGATATTTCAATTATAAGCAAAATATAAGCAAAATATTATTAAGATTGTGCTAATGGTCTATTCTCATAAATTAGTTTACACATTTCCTTCATACAAACAACTTTCAAACGCATAAATGAAAGCATCTGAAAAAGCTGTTGGAGTACACAGACCAAAACTTACTTTTGGTGGTCCAAAGCTTGTGAACAGAGGCGGATTACATGCTTTCTCATGTATCATACACCACCAAGTGACCTATCATACTTGCTAGATCAAAACAACCATGGAAAGGCAACTTGCTTGCTGCAAATATCTCTCAGTATTTCTCTTCTTTAAATATTTTAAAAATAGGGTCTTTCCTCCTTTCAGGAGATGATTGCTTGTGTTCTGCAATTCTAAATATGTAAAAGCCTTGAGGATAAGGTTTAGTTAAGATAGAAAGAGCATCTCAGAGCATCCCCCAGGGAACTTCATACCTCTCCTGCTAGTTTTCTTATTTCAGACTTCTGTTCAGCTTTTCAGTGTGCTGCACAGATGCTAGGTTGGTCTTATGAACTAGCTTAACAAAGTAGAATAAGTTCATCTCCACACATATGCCCCAAATCTGATGTTTACATTCACAATCATAATCATAATATACATATTTGAGTGACATAAGATATTAATTACACTAAACAATGAGCTATATCTTGAAAAAATTGTTATACAAAATCCCGAAAAATGATAGAAGAATGACAATGTTTTTTATTCTTATTTTTTAGTTGCAGTTAGTAGTGTCTAGAGTTTATGATGAGGAAAGCCCATGCAAAGGAGTGAGAGTTCTTGATCACAAAGCTTTACAGTCTCAATGAAGAGCAAGGGCAGAGGAGAACAATGGAGCAAACAATAAGAATTAACAAGACAGTTTTAAGCTAAAAAGCTAAAGGACATATTAGAGAGAAATGACTATTTCAAATGAGACTGTTTAAAAAATTATCCATCATTAAAAGCACTTTGATCAGTTTTCTTCACACTTTGCCAAAACAGTTCTTTTTTCATCTCAATATTTCATTCGAATTTCAGGTAAAAAGAATTTTTAAACCAAGCATCTGAAAAAAAGGTAGGTCTAAAATGATATCTACTTGCTGTGTGACTCAGCTTTTGAATTGGCTAAAGATTTAAATAAATAATTATCATTTTAATTTCTGGTACATTTAAGTCATTTGTAAGTAAAGAATCCATTTTGCCTGTAATATAATACTTGTGCATAAGTTTCTGAAAAAGAAAAATAGAGTATTTACAAGTCAAGAAATTTTTGTAAACTATAATACCTTCATCTACCTGTGCACATTATAACAACATCCCTCAAAGTATTTATAAATATGAAATTAGAGCCTAGTAGAACCCAGATATGACAGAAAAATTCTCATGTCTGTGAGCCAAACTTCTTTCAGATGAACAGAGGAATTTGGGATGTTGCTGCTCTGTCAGTGAGTCAGAATCACCTTCTTTCAGTTGCACAAAGAACAACTATTTGAACACCCAGGGAGTGTGAATACCTGTTTCCTGACTTCACCAGTATGGAAATACTCTTCAGTATCTCTCTCCTCAAGTTTCTTTTATTCTTTATGTAAACAGAAACTGTCAAATTTGATTTCTTAAAAAGGGTCATATTTCCGCTGGGTATAAATATAGAAACTGAGCTTGAAAACTGTTCTTTTTGCACTTCTGTTTTTTTAAACAATGTGATTTCGTGTTTCTCCCCTCTTTTCTCTCCCCTTCACTTCTCTCCTCTCCTGAAACGTGAAAGGTGGTTGGGAATAGCCAGCATGGATTCACTGAAGATAAATCATGCTTAACCATGCTTGACTGTGTCTGGAATGCTATGTCCAGTTCTGGAACACAAATAAAAATATTAAGAAACTGGAAAGAGTTCAGCCACCTGAGGCTGTCAGGGAGTACTTCAGGAGGACCTAAGAGCAGCCTTCCAATACCTACAAGGAGATCATCAAGAAGACAGAGCTAGGTCATATACACACATACATGGTTGGTGGATCAGTGACAAGAATTATAAATTGTAACAGGGGAAGTTCAGACTGAAGACAGGGGCAAATATTCACTATGAAAATAATTAAGCTTTGGAACATTACCAGGGCAGTTGTGTAACCTCTGTGATTAGAGGCTTCTGAGACCTGGGTGGACAAAGCCTGAGTAACCTGGTCTAAAGTCAGTGTTGACCCCAGTTGAGTAGGAGGCTCACCTAGATGACCTCTTGAGGTCACGTCCTACAAGAAATACTCTATGTTTCTGTGATTTTGGAACTTAAGTAATCCTCTTCAGACTCACAGTTTAAATTAACTTGGAAACATTTTCCTGAACGTTTGTGTGAAGAAATTTATTTTTTGGGACATAGTCACTTGTTAGATTATACTGTGATATGGAGATGTTAATAATCACAAAAGGTGAGACTTACACTATTATTAGGTTGTACTTGAGACCTGCCTTAATACGGCTCCTACAATTATCAGTAGTTGGTTTATAACTACACTCTAGTCACATAAAAAATTCCTATGTCAAACGTGACCGTGATAATTGTCCTTTTGCAGCAATCCCATCATCACCTTCTCCTTCATGCACAATCCTGTAAACCATTATAAAGACTTTTGCCATCAGCAACAGATGAATGCAGGAATGGCCTTACAGAATCAGACCACAGCTCCATCTGATTCAGTAGCCTTTTTAAATCAGCCATTGAAAGGTAAGGCTGAGGAAATTAGGCAAGAACAGGGTGAGTATATATAAAAATTTTCCAAATTGCTTTTCCAGATTCTAATGCTTTCTGGCTCAAGGATTTCCCAAGTTAGACAACTTTTTGTCTATTCTTTAGCCCTGAATTGATTTAACTTCGGTGAACTTGTAGAGTTCCCCCATGGACTTATAAATTGTTAATATTCATCCTGATTGTGGTACAGCAATATAATGTGATACTAAGAAATTCAGAAGGCTATAAGATGAAATGGTTACTGGCAAAGGGCTGGGCACAATAAAACAAAGCATAATCTTGCAGTACCAGGAATATGGCTAACGTCAGGCAAACAATCATGGACAAACTATTCTCCAATACTCTGTGAACATAGTAAAGTTATTGATCTCATGAGCATAGCAAGAAGATCGAGGGAAGTGTTTATCCTCATAACTGAATATTTTCTAAAATTATTATCTTTGTAACTCAACATTTTCTAAAATACTGTGCCCAGTTTCAGGCCTCCTAATACATGAAAGATGTTGATCAGCTGGAGCAAGTTCAGCAGAGGGCTATTGAGATGGTTGAGGATCTGAAGCACATCTTGAACAGGAAATGGGGCTTGTTTAGCCTTAAGAATAGCAGCCTTCCAACACCTACAAAGAGGTTCATAAGAAGATGAAATCTGGCTCTTCATAGCAGTGTATGGTGAGAGGATGAGAGACAAAGTCTATAAACTGAAACAAGCAAGGTTAAAAGTGGATATGAGGAGGAATATTTAACTCATGAGGACACCCCAGAAGTGGAATGGGTTATCCATAAAGCTTGTGTAGTCTCTGTCCTTGGAGGTTTTCAACTGGATAAAGCCCTGAGCAACCTCGTTTGACCTCTTAGCTGACCCTGCTTTGAGCAGAAAAGTGGACTAGAAACCTCCTGAGCTCCCTTCCAACCTGAATTATTCTATAAGCCTATCCCTGTTCTGTGTCCCTATTTTATAATGTACCTTACAAATACCGCTGAGATGCAGCAATAAGCAGGAATGAGACTAATAGGATTGTCCCTGTCTCAGGATGTGAAAGGTCAAATCCACGGGCTTTGTGCCAGTAGATGGTACTAGCTATAGAAGACAGTATAAGCATCTTCAAAGTTCTGATTGCGAATTATGTTGGCACTGTCACTTGGTATTTCTCTAGGAGCCTGGTGTTAGTATGGGGAACACGCTAAGTTAACCTGATTTTATTTCATATTCTGCATAAGGACACGGTTGAAGTGCTTCAGGCTAAGTGGCTAACGGAAGTTTTGGTAATTGAAAGCATCCTTGTCCAGGAGGTTTTGTGATGACAGCAGATGAGACGTGATATGATCTACTTGGATGCTACTATAGGTGTATTTATAAGCAACAAAGAAGACTTGTACAATCAGGCCAAGATGTGTCCTCTGCTTTCAAGTCCACCACAAAAGAAGTATGAAAGAAAGACACATCCAGCAGGTTCTGGCCTTTGATCCATGATGATGTCATGCAGAAAGTATAAGTAAATTCTTTCACTTAGTGTGGATGGCTCATATGTTCTGATTGACTGGGAGGATAGTTTTTGCAAGCTTGCACAAGAGCATCTGTTTAGTAGATGTACCTATGTATGCATTCTTATCCGCATATTGAGGCTGCCAGTGTAGGGCAGAAGGTAAAATCACTGAGGTCCCAAAGTCAAAGGACTGTAGAACAGCTAGGAGAATGCTCCCTAGCTTTTAGCTGCCTTCTCTATTATTAGCCAGAGTTTTTGTAAGTGATTTCAGTTGTCTGATTGGCTTTTCCTCACATGGGTGTCTCATTGCTGCATGTGATATGCTCCAACTGCCTTAAAAATTTTCTTCACTGAGGGGCCTTGTGACCCATTACAATTGTACTGTTGTGAATTTTAACTTTCCTCATAAGATGACGGATGTACATTACTAAAGCTTTTAGGCAGTTATATATATCTAGGCTAGGCTATTTCAACACAGTTTAACTGGAACTAATCCCGAAGGTCATTCAGAAATTCTAGCAACCGAGAAATGAAGCTGTCCACTTTCTGAGCAACACAAATCACACACGCATTTGGCATTGCACACTGAATTCAGTCATACTCCAGGTAAAATTTATATCATCATTTTATCCATTCATTGATAAACAATATGTTGAATATTTTTTTTAAAGAGGATGCCAGCTATGAGTCTAATTATACCTCTAGAAGAACAATGTTATAATCAGTATTTTTTTGTCTAAACATACCTTCAAATATTTATGTCAAGCAATTAAACGTAATATATTCTTTGAGTGCTCACCAGTACTTATCTTATCAGAAGGTTTACCAAAATCTGGTAAAGTAGAAAGCCTAACAAGGCCTTTAGAAAGCATATTTGTTGTTCATATTCTGTTTACCATTTGTGCTTCAGCTATCAGAGGCTGTGGAAACAGAGCAAAGCAAATACAGAAACAAAAAAATTCAGAAAGAAGGGATGTTAGTCAGCCTAGTCAAGAGTAAGTTTTGATGAGGTCAGTTCAGAAAGATGAAAAAACAGAGACTAGCTGAGAAGAAAAAAATAGACAACAGTGCAAAAGATGGCAGTGTTTAGATTTTTTGATGTATTAAAATGTAATTACATGTTCTTCTTTGCTTTTGCATTCTTCCATCAAATAGATTAAAAGAAAGAATGAGTTCAGAAAAAGTGAAGGTTCATAGATAGGACACTGAGGATCCCCTCCACTCTCCTCACTGTTCAGATGGATTTAAAGTGGATACAAAGAGGTCACAGGTTCAGTGATGATGTTTGGATGTTTCTCAGGGGGGAGATAGGTACAATCTTAGTGGTGCCACAGTGGAAATATCTCTTGCAGACATGAGATGCTGAGTGTGAAGAGCACTTAGCTGTTTCTCTCCCATTATTGTTATTGATTCAGGTTCACACCAAAAGCAGCTTTGGAAACCTTTAGCCGGAGAATTCCACTCTGAGTAAGAATCAGTCGATGTACTTGAAATTTCAAAACCAGGAACAACTTAGACATTAAACTAAAATTCAGGTCATCAAATGGGATCTGAATTGAAGACTACTCCAAAACTGTTATCTAATGAACAACCAAAGTTAGAGCAAAAAGAGACACTCAAATATTGTTAAATTCAAGTGAAATGCCAAAAATCTTTGAACTTCAAAGTAATATTGGGAAATCCTGAAACAAAAAAAGGCTTAAAAAATTATCCCTAACAGGTTCATTGATAGTCATTAAACTGTTTTCTTGGATATCATTTAAACTATTTAAAATATTAATTATTTTTTTAAAATATATTCTCAAATTTATCTGGATTCAAACATTACATTGTGTTATACTTTTTTTAAAGAAAAGTCACAACATTTAAACGGGTTTCTATGTTTATAATTTCTGTCAATCCCACCCAGAAGTCAGCTTGTCTTTTTCCTGGCAGAGGTGATAATTGTTGAAATATTTGAGAGTACAGAAGCAGTTCATAGTTCTGTTTTTAAAAACAACAATATCTTATGGTTGTTTTGATACTCCAGAAATATTAGAGTTTGAAGAAAGTGATGTAAAGTTATGGTAACAACAAAATCAGTCTGATTGCAGTGTGATAAGAACTACATAGGGAAAATTTAGATTAATCAGCATCAATGTATGCAGAACAGGGAAGAATTTGGCTTATAGACTATTATGAAAAAAGACTTCAGAAGTTAGGACAGAGTTCCAGTTCCTGACCTCCAGAACAACCTATTAATTTACAGATCTGCGTGGCACCAAATGAGACTTGTCTCCATTTTAGAGTCAATTGTGGATCATTGTTTAAGCAATATAAATTAAACCTCAACCTTCAGAACAGTTTAACCATTTTTTAAATGTCTTTTAAAGTCTTTTAACACCTTTTCTATTTTTCCCATATTTACAGCCCTAAGAACTACCTAGTGCTCTGGTAACAGCATTACAGTATCTTAAAAAAAAAACAAAAAAAACCAACCAAAAAACAGATTTCTGTATGCTATAATCAGAACCTTAAATATCTATGAAGAATAACATGGGCAAGTAGATGCATGAGATATGCTAATTAATCCATAAGTGCTCCCTCCTGTTACTGAGTTACATATAACTGTAAAGTTGTGATTTTTTAAAGTGTTAGAGCCAAAATTCCATTTCATATGAGAAAACATTATTCTTCTAAAAATTGTAAGTGATTCTCACAAAACAAGTATGTTTTCATCTATAAGGTGGTGTCAGCCCCAGCAGCCAGATAGCCAGGAGGGGGGATGCTCTCAGGGCCCTGACACCAAGCACGGCTGTCTGGGTAGTGTGAACAGGGCTGAGGTTCATTTGACACTGGTCTGAGTAACTGCCCAATGACTTTCTGTAGTCATGTTATACTGTTAGGATGGTATTCTCCCCTCAATACTTTTTCGCTAAGTTGAATATTATCAGTACAGGCTTGATACAGCAGTAGCTACAATTGCTTGTTCATGCTGCTGGAACTGACATCCTATCTCCATGCTGATGACCTGCAATCAGAAGCGGTGGCCTTCTAAGATCCTGGCAGATTTAGAAATTTTGTCAAACTTTATCAGTAGGACTTGAATAGTTGCTCACCCACGGCTATGTGTGCTGAGTTCACTTACTCATCCGCACTACCACAAGGCTAAAGTCTCAACAAAAGCTTGTCCAAGGCTACATTCTAGCTCTCCTCTACATAGAGGTTCCAAGTCTACAGCTTTGGAGGGAGAGGTTTTTGTGCAGTTATTGGGATACTTGATTTCTTGTTCCTTGGACACAGAGAAAGACAAGATGAAGAGAAATTATCTCAGGATGATTGTCTTGACACCATGTAAAGCTTAAAAAGATCCCTAAAAAGCATAAGAAAGATTGGTAAAAGAGCATGCCAGAAAAGGGTATAGTTACATGAAACATAGTCTTGATACATCACAGATAAGATAGAAGCATCCCCAACATAACGATATAAATAAAGGGAAATGTTCACAGACTATATTCTGCACAGGGATAAAAAAATCTTTTTTTTAACCATGGAGAAGAGCTAAACAGTTCCAAAGTCCTCATTCTGACTTCTCGTTTCACATGTAGTCTACAACTCCCTTATTCTATTTGATTTACCCATTTTGTCTCTATCCAAGGAGTACTTTTTCTCCTGGGGAAAAAAAAATCCAAAACAAAAAAAAAAAATTGATAATACTTTTTTTAAAAAAGGTTTGATTCGTTTTTATTGTTTTTTTCAAAATTTATAACCTTCTAAACTATTGCTGAAAGTGTCTGATTGTTTAACCTTCAGGTAAGATCGGGTGGCTATGATGATTTATTTAACTCTTAGCTTGTATTTCTGACATTCTTTTTTTTTTCTTTCTAAATAATATTTTGTACTCTAATTGGGTGTGTGAACAACAGCCCTCATTAATTGTTCTTAACATTCATTATATTTCGAAGTAAATTCCCTTTGCTTCTGTAGGTTGCTATGTTTCTCCGTCTACCATCTGTTTTTTACTGAGGTGTATCAGCTATGATTAGCAGATAAAACATCTCAACTTAAAAGTGGGTTAAGTGTTCAAAGGTCAACTTTGAATTCACTACGCATGCGTCTTACTCCCAGATAACTGAACACTTTGAGATCAGCAGACAATACGGAGATCTGTTTTGTGTGCATGTGTTTTCTGCATGGTAAGTAGTTCTCCAGGAAGAATTTCAAGAAGTGGAGATAAACCTTGATGGTTTACTCAAGTGTTAGAAACAATATAGAAGAAAAACCAACAAGAGCTCAACTGGGTGCAAGACTTGAACTTCTTCAAAACTGTTCATAATCTTTAAATTGGATATATAATTATACACATGATGAAGTCGGTAAAAAAAAGTAATGTAAATTACAAATCAAAGGCCAAAAATAAATAGCCATTTATAAAGCCATAACTTTGAAAAGTTTGATTAAACATATTTTTCAGGTGCCAGGGTTGAATGAATAGAAGTACCACAGGGTGCAACTTGACCTTTATTTTCGTTACAACTGTCAGAAATACTGAATGAATTTATATGCCATAAGTTAGAACTGCTTTAATTTTGCCCGTAGGAAGATAATACTAGTTTAATCTCTTCATAGCACATGCAATACTGCATTCAGAGCTTTAGGGAAAGTTATATCACAGAACTGAACTATGATTTATGGTAAGTTAAACACTTTTATACTTCATTAGAATTCTCCTAGCATTGTAAAATGTTTTGGAGACTTCATTTGGAAATTTTTCAGTGAAGGATTCAACCCATGGCTAAGATATCTTTGTAAGTGTATTTATTAAGCATATGATTCTTGTAGTGTCAGTGGCTCAATGGGAGCTTTGCCTGAATAAGGCTTGTGGAATCAAATCATACTGAAGCGCAAATTTACACATGTAAACAAAAATAGATGCATTTCGTTAACTACAAAATATAGCTGCTATATCAAAGGTAAGGAATGTTTGAAGTTACATGTATTTTGTACAATTTAACCTCAGCTTATTTTTTTCTCATCTCCACATTTCCTTTAATATTAGTGCACTTAACTTACAAGAAATCTTAAATGTAAAAAAAAAAAAAAAAAAAGAAAAAAATCATCTCTATAAAGCTCCTGAAGCGCTACTGCGCAGTTAAAGTCCAGAGGGTAATGACTTTTAGTAGTAATGTTATTTCTTTTCACATTCTGAAAAATGTAATTAGTGTAACTGAATGAGATATGAATGGAAAGAGAGGCTCCTAAAGTAAGTGTGCACTACATTCATTGTCACATTGCACTCAGAATTTCAGTTGAATTAGAAGATTAAGGTACAAAATATTGTTCCAGTGAAATACTTGACCAGAATAGAAACAATAGTGGATGAATGGATGGATAGGTGGGTGAATGGATGGAGAAAGAGAGAGACACAGATAGATGTGTTAGATAAAAATGTCCATGTAGATTAATGTACAGCTGTAATACAAAATAGATTGTGCAATATTTATAAAGCAGCATTGAACAATAAAGATATTTCATGAAATATACTTTTTGTTTCAAAATCTGAATTAAAATTCACAAGATCCTGAAACTCCTGTGTCCCTCAACATTTGGTTTGCTGCTCAAAATTAGAACACAATGGAAATTTAATGCCAAATAACGTCTAATGTTTTATTTTGGTGTAACTGAAAAGGCATTTTAGCAAATTTCTTCTTATGCGCATCTGATGTTCCAAAATGTATGTCAACTAGCTTTCTAATAACCTTAGAATTATTAATGGAATTTCTCAGGCTCTTACTCCATCCTTTCAACATCAAAATATTTCTTTCATTAATTCCTGTTCACTCATGTTCCCATGATACTTCAATTTCCTCCTGATCCCCTTTGCACTTCCAGGGACTGGATCCTGCACTCTGCCACCTCAACATGATTCTTTCAATCTATGTCTCAGAATAGACTCCCTTGAATCTTAAAATTCAATAACACAATAGCATTATTTTTTTTTCCATGTCACAAGTAAATGAGTATGCATTTTGTTCTCTTTTTTTCACTTGTTTAAGCTTTCAACTCAGCTTCAGGAACAAACTGATTTTTTGAAGTGTAATAGTATTGCAAAAAATTAGGTACACAGTGAACTCATGGTTATTCTGATATATAGGTACTTGAGGGGTCAGGATCTTAATGGGTGCAATTACTTACAAGAAGCATCCCTCAGTAACAATCCTTCTTCTTTAAACATTGTCCTTTATCAGAAAGGAAACATGTCTATCTGAACTGAAATCCTGTACCTCCATTTACACAAGCTACATAATCATCTTGCAGTAACAGTTTCTCTTAAAGGCCTCAAACAGCAATTCAATCTCAGCGGGGTCTTCCTTGGTTCACAAACCAATCAGTAGCAATCAGTAGTTCTTTTTATAAGGCCTCACACTGTTGAAGCACCTCTATTTCCTATACAAAATTCAGGTAACAGTTCTCTTATTAACAATAATTCCAGTTGAGATGATGGATACCTGGCTCACGTTCAAAAATCTTTTCATGAAAAAGTTAGTTATGAGCAGAAAAAGCTACCTATCTTCATAATACTAAACACATAGAACCTACATGATACAGGATTATTCCCTTTAAAGTCTGTCAATATGTATTTATACATGGAGATATGAAAGAAGTTTTTTTTTGTTATTATTACCATAACTATATAATATCCTTTTCTCTACCTCTATGTATTTGAATCTCTTACTTTTCAGTTCAGTCGATAAACACCTGTATTAATTATTCAGTAGATAAACACCTCTAAACCAAGGTGTCAGCCAAAAATCCTGTCTGTAAAATGGAATAGAAATAAGGCCTTGATAAGATTCTTCATTTACAAGCAAATTTAATTTATCATTTCCCTGACTGTAAATACCTAAAAAACAATTAGACAATTATATTGCTATGAAAATTTGATAGACTCTTGAAAATAATAACACTGCTACTCATCACAAGCACAGAAGGAAAAAAAAAATCAATTACTTAATTACCACATGGTAGAGGAAAAAGCTGCATTGTCAGAACACTTCAATCCGAGGGACACATGCAAAGGCGTCCAAATGGCAATTCAAAATGTTCTTGAGATTTTTATATTTAAAAAAAAAATTGCTATTTGAAAAATCTGAATCTTTAACAGATAAAAATCTGTATTAAATCTCACCATAACAGATAAG
The DNA here is from genome assembly GCF_047370975.1 of Nipponia nippon. Taxonomy (NCBI): domain Eukaryota; kingdom Metazoa; phylum Chordata; class Aves; order Pelecaniformes; family Threskiornithidae; genus Nipponia; species Nipponia nippon. Next base: position 95,519,009 of record NW_028262358.1, on the reverse strand, counting down.
GAAGATTAAGTCCTCACAGCTAGAAACAAGTAGCTACTCCAGTATGATTATTAATGTCTTGACTGTTGGTTATGTAATCAACTACAGTATAATAAGGTGGTAAGAAACAGCCAACATAGATATGTAAAACCAAAATTGTATCAAACATAATGTTCTTCTGTGACAGGATAACTAGCGAATAAGGAGGAAGCAGCAGGTATGATATAGATTTCATGTAATAAGAGGCAGTTCACACAGCATTGTCATACGCAAGCTAGTGAAATGTGAGATTAAATTGCTCTGTGGTGGGTATGGAACTGATAGAAAATCCGTCTGCAAGAAGTCATTTTAAAAAATAATTTTCAGACCATGGCACACAGCAAAACTAGGACTCTCTATGACTCTCACCTTTATTTAAAATGTTTGTTAATTTAAGCTGTGAAACACTACACTGAGAAACTTTTTCAGTAACACCAAGTTAGAAAGGGTCAAGAAGACTTCTGGACGACAGAATTAGAATTCAAAACAATCTCATTATGCTTTGGAACAATGTTAACAAATCAACTAAAATTGTTGTAATAAAGGGAAATGCAGAGCACTGTATTCAGAAAGAGAAATCAAGTGTCCACATGTAAAGTGAATAATGTTTATTGTGTCTTGCAAAATAAAGCCATCTCATTCCAGGATGTATTAATAGGAATGTTTTTAAGCAAGATACTAAGATAATTATTTTTCTGTTCTATCAGCTTTCCTGAGACTGTGTCTGGTGTTCTACATCCATTTTGATCATGACCACTTAAGAAGGATAGTGACCAACTACAGACAGTCTAAGACAAAATTTTTGAGAGCAACTGGTTTGACCAAAGGTTAAGAAAGAATTATCTATGAAGAAAGATGCAATGAATGTTTATTTTCTAAGGAAAAATAATACTGGAGCAGTAATACAACAGTCTTCAAACAATTAAAAGATGGTATTGAGAAGGATGGTGAAGAAGTGTTATCCATTCTCCTATATAGAACAGGAAGTAATTATCTTAAATTACAAGTAAAAAGTTACAGATTAGAAAGCAGAAAATATCTTCTCACTGTAAAATTAATTATGCACTCATAAGGAACATGCACAGTGGTGAAATCAAAGCTTCATTAGATCTTTATATAAACAATTCAGACAAGCATTCATCAAGAATAATCTAGGTCTATCAATCTTACAATTCAGGTGTTGAACTAAATGACTCATGAGATTTTTTTGAGCCCTCCATTTTCCTGATTCCTATGTTTTATCAATTTTCATATTAAAGGGAAAATATTAGCTAAGAGAAATGAAAAATGCTAATTTCAATCAGAAAAGGAACTCTTTATTATTTATAATACATTTAAAAACAAACTTCTAAGGCACAGAAAGGTACTATATTTTCATTTCCCATATGTGAAAGAGTGTTCTAGTTGCATGGTTATGACATTATCTCTTTATTCATCTGTGGTTTAAAATAAATGGAACTTTTTATAACGTGTTGTGAAACTTTTTGTCCTCTTTTTTTTTTTTTTTTTTTTTCCTTCCAGTTATACTCTAAAAAAGCCTGCTTATAGAATTTAGGAACAAAAATGTTTAGATATTAAAAAAACATCTAGAGAGAGTTACGCTAGATTAAGAGGAAATTGACTGGCTTCACATGTTCCACACATGGATATTCATCTCAGAACGTAGGCACAGAAATGGACCATGCCTGTCCAAATGACTAAGCTATAAAGGTATCTGAAAGTATGCCTGAAGACCATATAACTTTACACACCTCCTTCATTCCACACGTCACACTGCCTTATACACAGCTTTACTTTAAAATATTTGTGGGTTTCAGAACATTGTAGGATGAACATCATCTCCTGACACAGTGTCAGTGATGCCATTCTGCATCCAGCCCCCATGGTTGTCCCAGATGAGGGGCAGGATACAAGGTCATACCCAAGGATTCAGGTCTCTCTCTCAAAGAAGAATCTCTCCAGAAGATTTCACATTCAGAGGGTAAACACATTAGAACATAGTGACATTCATATAATACCTAAATTTCTGAGGCTTTCAACATATTCTTATACAAGTCTTCAGTGATAATGGAAGCTTTTCTTCCTTTCACAGCAACCTTTCAATACAGCCAAAAGATAAATGAGAACTATTTCCCATCACTTTATTTCTGATATCTTAATTTTTATGACAGGTAAATGGAAATCATCAACCCCTAACATATAATATTTTTCTACTATGATACCAAGTTTAACTTAAGAGATTTAGGCTTTATGTAAGTATTAGAAAAAGTATTTGAATGCAAATGGTAAATTTTACAATTTGACCTTTGTATAAAATTATGCATGAGAGTTTAACTATTTTCCAAAGACACAAGTGACACTCTATTTTTGCAATATGCAGTTTGTATTGTGTTTCAGCTATTAAAAAGCCCAGTCTGTTAGATTTTGCCTCGTGAATGTTAAAAAAATACATATAATATTGTATAATCATGTTTCAATATAATATTAAATTGAATCAATATTTTATTTCAATGTAATATTGAAAATACATATTGTAACATAAAAAGATTAATCTCCCCAGAAACAGATGTCAGAAACTTTGAGGCCACACAGAATTACGCTTATAAAAGGTTCCTTCTCTTTTGAGATTTATTTATTTTTATAAACAAATTAAAAAGGACTTTTATATACTTTTTTTATAGACTTTCAAACCTATATTGTTTTAACCAGAGGGTAAAGTAGTCCATCCTCAGAACTGGAATCTGTGTAGTTTTAATTATCTTAGTGTCTTAGAAGACAGATTCAGTATTACTGGGGAAGTAAGATTGTTTATAAACTGATGCAGATGTGGTATAACAACACCAGGTTTTTAACTTCTTCTTCCAATAATCAGTCATGTACTGTTCCGAAAATGCAATCTGTTGGAAATTTCTCATTGCAAGAAAACAAAAACCATTCCATAGAAATGCTTTCTTGTCCTCACTTGTGGTCCATTTCAGTGATTTTTGTTAATATATACTCTGAGCTAGTTTAAAAGCCTGTAATATTTCATAGCACGGAAATTAGATTTGCTATATATGAAAAAAGATAAATATTTTGAGCAAAAAATAGATTTTATTTTTGCATTCATTGAATTGTATTTGTCCATCAAGTAATCAAAGTAAACCAGAAAGTAAACAAAAAAGCTAAAAGTAGTAAGTAACTTGTTCTATATATCAAAACTCAAATTGCATCAGTCCATGATAGCTCTTTAGTACTCTAAACAGCTTGTAGGTTAAAGTTTTGACCACAGCTGTAAATGTGATGTTGTAAATACCAATCTGGTTCAGTCGGAGAATCAGACATTGCAATAACTTTGGAATTGTCGATCTGCTTCAGTTCTTCTATTAACAGACCTTTATGCACACCTCAAGCACATCTCTTACTTCCTCTAACAATCATAATATCAATAAAAAATATGACATAGTTTGAGCTCCTAAATGATATACTGTACTATAAAACACACAAAGAGAATATAATAATGTTTGTATTCATTGACGCTATGGTGCCAAAAATGATCCTGTATTAAAAGCAACTGTGAATTTTATGTAACAAACGATTACTGTTTATTAAATCTGTCATGCAATACTATCTCCTTAACTAATGCAGAGATATCAGCATGTCTCCTCTGACCATTCTTTCTGCCAGCTTTCTTTTTAAAGATAACAAGAACCTTTGGCTGGCCTTCATGTTCATTTTTCAGCAAAACTCATCCAATTCCAGATATGCTGTTCTGTTAAATGTCATTCTTTAGTTATCAGACTTGATACCCAGCATGTCACTGACAGCACCAGCCATCATAGTGTGATTTAGTGCATCCAGAATTGTACAGTAAGTTTATATTCATTAACAGAGAAAAAAAAGACCTACTGAACAAGCCAAATCAAATACAGATCGTTGGCCAACCATACAATTAAAAGTCATAAGCATGGCAGACTTGGGTGTTTACTCTTCATTTCCATCCACTCTTTGAATTTAAGGATGGATATTAACTAAGTAGTTGATAAAAGGTGTCTGAGCTGAAAACTGTTATACTAGCACATTAATATATTCCTTCCAGGTTAATTCAATACAGCGTGTTACAATAATGTAATGTCAGGCATTAGGCATTTTGCAACAGAATTTATTCTGGGTACATTCTGTGACTGTACATAGACAACATATGATCCAAATATTTGGCAGGTGGAAGTGAATCTTGTGAATTATTCATGAACAGCTTAAATCCATGAACCATTTATCATCTGCTTGGTACAACTCTATTTAAGTAGAAAATGTATTTTATTTTTTTTTCTGAGGAAGGCATCAAATGAAATTTTGTGACTAAAAGTAGGGGTTTGGTTGCCTGGCTGTTGTTGTGTGTGTAAGCTTTGTATCTATAACAGGCAATATTCAATCACACTCTCAATTTCTTAAAACAATTGCTTTTATTTTTCCTTTCATGGGCTATGAGATTTCTTTACTCCTAAAATTATATCACATTCAGTGTCATAGTATATTGGGTTAGTGTGGCAAGGTTTTGGTAACAAGGGGGCTACAAGGGTGGCTTCTGTGAGAAGCTTCCCCTATGTCCAATAGAGCCAATGCCAGCTGGCTCCAAGACAGACCCACCACTGGCCAAGGCCAAGGCAATCAGCAATGGTGGTAGAGCTTCTGGGATAGCATATTTAAGAAGGGGGGGGGGGGGTGGGGGGGGTGGCGGCAACCCTGCACAATTGCAGCCAGAAGCAGGAGTGAGAATATGTGAAAGAAACAATTCTGCAGACACCAAGGTCAGTGATGAGGCAGGGGGAGGAGGCGCTCCAGGTGCCGGAGCAGAGATTCCCCTGCAGCCCATGGCAGTTAATGGTGGAGCAGATATCCACCTGCAGGCTATGGAGGACCCCAAGCCAGAGCAGGTGGATGTGCCCGAAGAAGGCTGTGACCCCATGGGAAGCCCATGCTGGAGCAGACTCCTGGCAGGACCTGTGGACCCATGGAAAGAGGAGCCCACTCTGGAGCAGGTTTGCTGACAGTACTTGTGACCCCACGGAAGGACCCACACTGGAGCAGTTTGTGAAGAACTGCAGCTCGTGGGAAGGACTCACGTTGGAGAAGGTCATGGAGGACTGTCTCCCATGGGAGGGACCCCACGCTGGAGCAGGGGAAGAGTGTGAGCAGTCCTCCTCCTGAGGAGGAAGGAGTGGCAGAGATAACGTGTGATGAACTGACTGCAACCCCCATTCCACATCCCACTGTGCCTCTGAGTAGGGAGGAGGTAGGGAATTTGGGAGTAAAGGTAAGCCCAAAAGAAGGGAGGGGTGGGGGGAAGGTATTTTAAGATTTAGTTTTTATTTTCTCATTACCTTACTCTGATTTGATTGGTAATAAATTAAACTAATTTCCCCAAGTTGAGTGTTTTGCCTGTGACTGTAATTGGTGAGTGATCTCTCCCTGCCTTTATCTCAACCCATGAGCCTTTTGTTATATTTTCTCTCCCCTATCCAGCTGAGGAGGGAGAGTGATAGAGCAGCTTGGTGGCACTTGGCATCTGGCCAAGGTGAACTCACCACACATAGGTTTTTGTTCTTAAGTCTGTGAAATTTTATAGAGGAATAGCACTGATGAGGAAAAAGAAAAACCTATGGATGAGATTTTGTATGTACTTTTTATTTATGTTTATATTTTAAGCAGCTTATATTTGGCACTAGACTAGCCTGAGACAGATCAGTGACACAGGTAACATAAAGATTTTAAAGAGGTGTATTAAGTTATCTCCTAGTTCCAAAATTTCGTGTATGAAGAGTACTTTTACATGTCATATTTACCGTTATAAATATCAGTGTTTCAATTTAGAATGTAGTGATTTTCTTATTGGAAATCCAACATATATGTATGATCCCTTTGTGGGATCTGTATCTACTTTATTGACAGTAAGTCAGTGTTGACATTACCATTGTCCCCAGAGATACAAAGTTATTAAAAATAATATCAGTAAAGCCCTCACTGTTATACTATAACCGATGGCCTCAGTCTAGCAAACTTCTTAACTGTGTATATAATTTTATGTATATACATTGTAGTCACGCCTTTGTTAAAGTCAATGACATGTCTCCTGATGAGTTCAAAGGGTGTCTGAGAGACTTCACATGCATTTCAAGCAGATTAATCCTATTACTCAGATGACTTAAAGTACAGAAAAGCTTCTGTGTTCCTCTAGAATAATTTTTTAGAGAGTATAATATTACGGTGGTAATTTGGCAAAATGTAACTTAACTCTCTTCCGAAAGCTGAAGCCATGGAAGATAAAGTGGACTTGCGAGTTTCCCTGAAGAACCAAAATCCTCAAAGCTATCAGATATCAAAAAATAGGAGCAAAAAATCTGTCAGTCCTTATGCCAAGGTCTTTTTTATCACATTAAATGGGAGAACTTGTTTGGCTAAGGGCTTTACTTCTAAGGACTATTTTAAAGGATCAGATCCAAATGAACTGAAATAAAAATTTTAGTTTAAATTAAGGTAAAGTTTCAAAGAGTATTGTGGAAAAAAAACAAGTAGTTTTCCTTTGTGCTTTTTGGTTACCTTCTAATTCGAGAATATTAAAAGATCTCTGCAGTGTAATATAAAATATATTCTAATCTCTACATTTAATTATGAAGAGTAGTAAATTGATAAAAATAGTCTACGATTAATAAAAAAAAGAATTAGCATTCAACTAAGAAGCTGCCAACTTTGCAGTCTGAGGACAAAAGTACTTTCTGCGATCAGAAATAAGTCTTTTGATTGAAAAAAAAAAAAAGCTGTTTCTGCTTTCAGAAATATCCTAAAACCTTTTTGAAAACTCAGTTTTGAGGAGCTGTATTCTCATTTAGATTTATTTGGAAAATTCCTAAAAAAATAAGAACACTAGTTTGGACATATATTTAAGTAGTAAAATAGTGAAAAGCTTTGTGATTGTGTCTTCATTTCAACATTTAAAAAAATTTGTCTGACACTCTAAACACATGAATATTAGCATTTGTCCTGAAATTGATAATATCTGCAATCCTGTATCAGTAGGAAAATATTAAACCTTGGCTAGATAGCTGTAAAACTGACCAAAGAGTGTAGTGACAGCTGAAATTCAAAAGTGGAATCATAAAACTTACTTCTCAGACACCCTTCCCAAGCAAAATTCTGTCCATATTTTCTCATTGTTCTAAAGAAGATACTATTCTGTTAATATATGTGAATTTGTCTATATGAAACACCTATCATTCAGATGCAGTAGGTGAGACTGTCCATAAAGGAAAGTAAAGCTCTTGTCCTTCCCCGTTTCATTTCATAATCTATTTTTTAGCTATGCAAAAGCTCACTTTCAGTGAGACAAAAAAAATAATATATACAGATTTTATCTACATTAGTATTTTATTCAGAAAAGTGTTTTTTTTTTAGTGAATCCTCCAATAGTTCCTACTTAGAGTATATTCACTCAGTCTGCAGAGTGCATTTTGTGCAGGCAAACTTGATAACTTTAGGAGGAAAAAAAACTGGAATTGCCCTATCAGATATAAACAAAATGCTCTAGAAACTGTGACAGTTCACGATGGTCCAAACAATGACTGGTCTTTCAGTCAGAATCAAACTCCATGTTACAGTGAAGACAATTGGTTCAAGAAACCATATTAAATCTAGTTTAATCTAATCAACATCTGTTTCAGTCCACTCCTGTTGTGCCAAATGTTTATAACACAGTAATAACAAGGTTCTTCCACTCACAGAAACATGCAGACATGGATGGCATCCATAGACAAGCGGTTTTTGACTACTAGTTTGAAAAGCCTTTTAATTCATATGCAGCAGCACTACAGAGTTAAGAGCAGGAGAGTGCACTAACGTAGAAAGAAGAGTCAGAAGGAAACCAGCTAGTGGTGTATTGCTATCTATATCTTCATCAATTGGCAAGAAATGTATATAGGAATGGCCAAAATTAAGTTGTTCTTTCTTGTCCATACTTTCTTTGAAGTAAAAATATGAGTCTATGATCTGTTTGCTATGTATAAGAATGCACTGAATGTTTGAGGAACTCATTTTCAGCACCAGTTTTTAAGAGCACTGTCAACCTTCTTTAGAATACTTTTTTTTTCTTTTAGTTTTTCTTTTTTTTTTTTTTCACTATGCTTTGGGAAGCAACACTCAGAAAGTAGTCAGTCAGCTGAAACATCTGTCTGCACTTACGGTGTATTTGTTTCACAGCTTGAAGTTTAGACTGGAAACATCTCTTCCTTTATGTGTCAACAGTGTAGCAAAAATGATACCTACCAATTTACATCTCTTTAACAAACAGATATACTCCTGTTGTCTACAGGAGTTGTTCTTGGAACTACTTGAGTATTCTTGCCAAGGAAATGGGTCTTCCTATAGGTTGGTTGGTTGTTTTTCTTTTAGTATGGAGAAAATTTTCTGTAGTTTGTTTTGAAAGATTAACACTTGTTTATAATTTTCTGTGCTTGCTATCCTTGAGCAAACGGGTAGTTTTGTAAGCCTACACAGATATGTTGTGTCTTTTGTCAGAAGTTTAGACACCAAGAACAACACAAATTGCCTTTAGAACTGGTATAGGTTGTCATAACTCAGCTAAAACACTACACGGTTCTTACTATTTCACCAGTTGGGAAAAGACTGTGGCATATATCACAGCTCCCTTCATTTTCAGGAAACAAAGTTTATAAGGAGAACTATGCTTCTAACACTTCTAACACAAAATATGAGATAATAACAGATAAAGATTACAAATTAATAGTTGATGTGTTCATTCATGTCAGCATGCTTCCCAGGCTAGTATGTGTAGTTCTCAGAACTTCTGTGGGTATTTTCTGATTCAAATAGGGGCTTCTGGTAAGATTCTGTAATCATAAACTCTATAAAGTGCATACTTAAATGCTGCATAAACTCTACTGAAATTTACAGCAAACTGATACATTTAAAAATATTGAAGTATTTATACTGCTTCAGTGGGATTATCTTATTTATTTTTCTGGAATATCCAAGGCCATGGGATGGCTGGTTATAACACTTCAGTGTGAATAAAATGAATGTTAATTTAATAATTCAAAATGCCTAACTGGGTCATCTGAAAACTAGACATTTAATTTTGAGGCACTCAGCACAGGTTTTCTGAGTACCACTCAAGAGAAATAACTACTTCTAGAACTACTTTTAAAGGATGTTATATCTCCTTCTAAAATACAGGTGTAGGATAGATCAGGTGAGTCATCCTTTAGAAGTGTCATTTTCCTCTCACTGATCATTCAAGCAACAGAAGGTAACTAGGTACCATGCAGACATCTGAAATGGGGTATATCAATACCATTCTAAAAAAAACTGTATTTTTCTTTTTCAAAAACTAGATATCGTTAATACAAGCCAGTCCTTAGTTGAAGTGCAGAGATAAAACATGCTTAAGACAAGACTGAAGTATTTTCTTAAATGAATATATTCTTAATAAACTGTTAAAAACATGTTTAAACATCCATGAGGAGGCTGATGAATATCAATGAAGAGCCTGAGCTAAGGTACTATTTCTGTTAGATTCTCTGTATATCACCAATGGATTTGAGTCTATGTGCTTTCTTGTGTTAACTATGTTACTTCTGGCATCTCCAGTGTAAAATTTACTTTCTGCCTCCAGCTACTTGATCCATCTTTTAAATTAATTCTAATGCAATGAATAGCATTGGATTTTATTTTTACATTGAAAGCATAAAACTCTTACCTCTTCATAAACTAGTACAAGTAATTCTTTAAAGGACATTTCATCATGTGGGAGGTTGTTTTCTGTTTCTGATGTGCACATTCCACACTCTGGTTGTCCCTTTGAATATTTTATAGCAAAGGAAGTTTTATAAAGTTGAAGCATTTCCATTTCGAGAAAAGTGATTTTCCATCACTTACAAATGTTGACTGTATTCTCTGTTGACTTATTCTTCCTGAAGTTCTTTTCTAGGTAATAGGAAGCTGTGATTACCCAAGCCAAGAGCTAAAGTATATTATTTCTGACTGAGAAGACAACACTATTTAGTTTTCAGGTTGATTTTGACAAGACCTAGCATATGTGCCCTTCGTGTTAACTTATTTCAAAGAATAGTAATTATTCATGTCAGGAAGGCAGGGACTGGAAACATTTAAAAATATTTATGTGTGCTAAGTTTTTGTGGCATCCAAATTAGAAGCATAGATGGCCTAGATTCTGTGCATGAAAATTAAAAAAGATGGGTCACCCTAAAGATTTTGAGAGCCAGATCATCCCAACTGTACATAGAGCTTACTGTTACTATGCCCCCAGTTTAGATGCTTTAATAAAATGTTTAATATTGTGCATTTAATGGTTGCTTCCTACCTAAATGATTCTATGATTCTATCTTTTATAAAAGAATTTTTGTTACTTTGATGCTGCAAAATCCTGAAGAAAACCATTCACTTTATAGATCTAGCAGTATTTTAAAGGATTTACTGGAATCATGGCCTACATTGAATTCACAATAATTATGATCAAGAAAACCTTTTTGGTTTCCTATTTGTTCTTAATTGCAAAGTTATTTAATACTAATGAGATTTGTGTTTTAAAATTGCAAATGAAAAGCAGGTCATTTTCATCAATGTTAATGAAAGAGTGTTAATTAGAATAATCTTACTTCTCGGTATCAAAATAAAGAGTTAAAAAATATATAAAATAAGTTTAGTAGCTATCCCAGGCTTGAGATAAACAAACCTGCACAAACCTAATAATGTATGAAAAACATATCCACAAGTTAAAAACAAAACAAAAGAAAACAAATAAACAAAAAAAGTGAAAGTTCTCAACATGATTCAATTACACAGAGAAACCATGATTCTGGTGTCATAGGATTAGAAATGGAGAGGAAGAGAAGACTTGCTTATTGTGAATATGACGATTGACGGCAGAACCATTTGTTTTCCATAGCCTGCGAAATTAAAAACTTACCTGCAATTGACTCAGTAAATTGTTGTTGTTATTAAATTATTTTTCCTAAATATAACATAATGAATATTGGCATCAGCAGTTTATGTTTGCCAGCGTTACCTAATCACAACAGGATGTATAATTCCCCAGCCTCCCATACAAATTTGGACATGTGAAGATTCAAGTATAAATGTTGCATAAGCTGAAGTAAAAAGCCTTATCTATAACATACATAAACACATATATATTATAGATGTATGCTTATTTGCCAAAACACACATACATGCGCACTTACACGCATATACTTTATATAAGTTTTACTTTGTACTGAACAGCTGGAAAAACCATTTTGTTGTTAAGTGCAGCTGTACAGAAAAAGTGTGTAATCCAAACGTAATTTCTTCCCACTGTTTCTAATATTTTGAGTGTTATACTGTGCCAGCGAATTTTCTGGTTCTGATTCATAATTGTTTCATGCAGATGCAACCTGATGATATATCAGAAGGTGCCATTTGGGAATTATTGTGTACTTGTGTTTGTGACAGTACTCAACACGTTTCTTCCCTCTTAGCTCTGATATACATACACATGTATATTTTTATAATTTATATTCATCTCCTTCCCTTGTGAAGTGGTTTTTTTTTTTTTCGGTTCCTGAAGAAAAGAAGGATATCCTTAGACCTTCAGTTCTCCCTGGCAGCTAAGTGAGTGAATGAAGATTTTGCTACAGATCCCAGGGTTCTGATGAAAAGAGTTTGACAGTTCTTTTCCTCTTTTGGTGTACTGCTCCTGAAAGCTTTTCCTTGGAAAATCCTCAGAATTTGAAGAGTGTGGGAAGATATTTAGGGAATGTACTATTATTTTCAATCTTGCGCACTATGGATGAAATCCTCTTTCCGCTGAAGACAGTCATAAAATATGCAAGGTCAGCAGCAGACTCTAAATTTCTAAGACTTCCAAAGCCTCAGAATAAACAAGCTTTGAGATCATTTTAAGGGAACATGTTAAGCTAGAAAAAATTAGTGCTCCAGATTCCCAGTTAATCTTTACTCTTAGTGGGAAACAGTTTCCTGTAACTTTTTATTATCACTGATATCCTCTGGTCTTTTCTTTTATACCACCATATTCTCTTCTTAACCAGTCAGTGTTCACACTAACAGAATTCACCTCTGCACCAACTTTATTATTCTTGCTGGCTTTCTACAAGATAAATGCTACTACCAGTTTTAAGCTTTTATAATCAGCTAAAGGAAAAAAAAAAAAAAAAAAAAGAGTTCTTCATTGCAATACTGGTCTCTGAGCCCACCTCCTCATTTTTAACTACCAACTACTGACCAACAGAAACTACAGACTTCAGTAAGAAGCAGCTTGCTTTGTAAAATGAGTAGTAGCTTCCCAGCTGAGGAACACAGCAGGGCCCATGTAGATGTAACAGAAGAGCATCTGTATGTTTTCAGATAGAACAAATTCTGAGTTCTTCCTGGAACTGAGAATGTGATAGGTTAACTTTTGTGAATCCTTTACTTATGACAAAATGGAAGATGCAGAGGGTATAGAATTGTATAACAGAAACTGAAAAGACTGCAAGAGAAGTTGTTTGTTGTTTATAAAATGAGGAATTAAAAACAGCACATGAAATCTAATCTGTAAATTAATTATGCCAATTGGCCCTAAATACCTCATAATGAATGTTTAAATTAATTTAAAAATAAAAGGAAAAAAATATAACTATGTAATATAGCCAGCATATACAAACATAGTATAAAGAACTCATGTTCTGAAATGATGAAGCTATTTAAAATTAGTTTTGATTTTTTGACTTTTTATTTTGTTTAATCCAAACTGTAAAGAGGAAGAATTTTTAATAGCCATACAATTCATCATGCCATGCAAATGGAGTTATGTAAATAGATCCCTATCTCAATGCCCAGGAAATTTAATAGGTTTTTATACAGAAGACTTGACACTATCAATCTGGGCAGAATTAGGAGTCACATACCTAAAAATCCTAAGGAACAGTCAAACACAGGATAAAACTCTTCATTCAGTTTTAAGTTCGGTGCCTCAGACTAAAAAAAATAAGAGAGACAACAGTCAAGACTGCAAGATAAGAGGATGTGAAAGACTTAATTATCTTTTGTTTTCCTCTACTGAAAATAGTTGTTCTATAGAATCATAGAGTCGTTAAGGTTGGAAAAGACCCTTAAGATCATCAAGTCCAACCATTAACCTAGCACTGCCAAGTCCACCACTAAACCATGTCCTCAAGCACCACATCTACCCATCTTTTAAATACCTCCAGGGATGGAGACTCAACCACTTCCCTGGGCAGCCGGTTCCAATGCCTGACTACCCTTTCAGTGAAGAAGTTTTTCCTAATACCCAACCTAAACTTCCCCTGGTGCAGCTTGAGGCTGTTTCCTCTTATCCTATCCCTTGTTACTTGGGAGAAGAGACCGACTCCCACCTCGCTACAGCCTCCTTTCAGGTAGTTGTAGAGAGCAATAAGGTCTCCCCTCAGCCTCCTCTTCTCCAAACTAAACAACCCCAGCTCCCTCAGCCGCTCCTCAGAAGACTTGTGCTCTAGACCCTTCACCAGCTTCATTGCCCTCCTCTGAACATGCTCCAGCACCTCAATGTCCTTCTTATAGTGAGGGGCCCAAAACTGAACACAGTACTCAAGGTGCGGCCTCACCAGTGCTGAGTACAGGGGCACTATCGCCTCCCTGGTCCTGCTGGCCACACTATTGCTCATACAAGCCAGGATGCCATTGGCCCTCTTGGCCACCTGAGCACACTGCTGACTCATGTTCAGGTGGCTGTCAAACAGCACTCCCAGGTCCTTTTCTACCAGGAAGCTCTCCAGCCACTCCTCCCCCAGCCTGTAGTGTTGCATGGGGTTGTTGTGACCCAAGTGCAGGACCCAGCACTTAGCCTTATTGAATCTCATACAGCTGGCCCTGGCCCATCGATCCAGCCTGTCCAGGTCCCTCTGCAGGGCCTTCCTACCCTCCAGCAGATCAACACTTCCACCCAACTTGGTGTCATCTGCAAGCTTACTGAGGGTGCACTCAATCCGCTCCTCCAGATCATCAATGAAGATATTGAACAGGACTGGCCCCAACACTGAGCCCTGGGGAACACCACTCGTGACCGGCTGCCAACTGGATTTGACTCCATTTACCACCACTCTCTGGGCTTGGCGGTCCAGCCAGTTTTTTACCTAGCAGAGAGTGCACCCATCCTAGCCATGAGCCGCCAGCCTCTCCAGGAGAATGCTGTGAGAGGCAGTGTCAAAGGCCTTACTAACGTCCAAGTAGACAACATCCACAGCCTTCCCCTCATCCACTAAGCTGGTCACCTTGTCATAGAAGGAGATCACGTTAATGAAGCAAGACCTCCCTTTCATAAACTGATGCTGGCTGAGCCTGATCCCCCAGTTGTCCCACACATGCCGCATAATGTCACTCAAGATGATCTGCTCCATGACCTTTCCCAGCACCGAGGTCAGGCTGACAGGCCTGTAGTTCCCCGGATCCTCCTTCCAGCCCTTCTTGTAGAGGGGCGTCACATTTGCTAACTTCCAGTCAGCTGGGACCTCCCCGGTTGACCAGGACTGCTGATAAATAATGGAGAGTAACTTGGCAAGCTCCTCTGCCAACTCCCTTAGTATCCTTGGGTGGATCCCGTCTGGCCCCATGGACTTCTGAGCATTCAGGTGGAGGAGCAGGTCGGTGACTGCCACCTCTTTGACAACCGGGGCTTCATTCTGCATCCTCTCTCCATCTCCCAGCTCAGGGGGCTGAAAACCCCGAGGACGACCAGTCGGACTATTAAAGCCTGAGGCAAAGAAGGCAGTAAGTATCTCAGCCTTCTCCTCATCCTTTGTGGCAATGTTTCCCTTCGCATCCAACAAAGGATGGAGATTCTCCTTGGCCCTTCTTTTGTCACTGATATATTTGTAAAACCATTTTTTGTTGTCCTTAATGGCGATGGCCAGTTTAAGTTCTAGCTGCGCCTTCGCCTTTCTAACCTTCTCCCTGCATAACATCACAACATCCTTGTAGTCCTCCTGAGTTGCCTGCCCCTTCTTCCAAAGGTGGTAAGCTCTCCTTTTTTTCCTGTGTTCCAGCCAAAGCTCTCTGTTTAGCCAGGCCGGTCTTCTCCCCAGCCTGCTCGACTTATGGCACATGGGGACCGCCTGCTCCTGTGCCTTTGAGATTTCCTTCTTGAATAACATCCAGCCTTCCTGGACTCCTTTGCCCTTCAGGACTGCCTCCCAAGGGACTCTGTTAACCAGACTCCTAAACAATCCAAAGTCTTCCCTTCTGAAGTTCAGGGTAGTGGTTTTGCTGACCCCCTTCCTTACTTCTCCAAGAATTGAAAACTCTATCATTTCATGGTTACTGAGCCCAAGACAGCCTCCGACCACCACATCACTCACCAGGCCTTCTCTGTTCGTAAAGAGCAGGTCCAGCGGGGCACCTTCCTTGGTTGGCTCGCTTACCAGCTGTTTCAGGAAGTTATCTTCCACACACTCCAGGAACCTCCGAGACTGCTTTCTCTCTGCTGTGTTGCATTTCCAACAGATATCCGGTAAGTTGAAGTCTCCCACGAGAACAAGGGCTAGAGATTGTGAGAAATCAGCCAGCCGCTTGTTGAATGCTTCATCTGTTTCTTCATCGTGGTTGGGTGGTCTATAACAGACTCCCACCAGGATATCTGCCTTATTAGCCTTCCCTCTGATCTTTACCCATAAGCACTCAACCTTATCATTACCTTCGTTGAGTTCTAGACAATCAAAACCCTCTCTAACGTACAAGGCTACCCCACCACCTCTCCTTCCTTGCCTGTCCCTTCTAAAGAGCTTGTAGCCATCCATTGCAGCAGTCCAGTTCTGTGAGTCGTCCCACCATGTTTCCGTGATGGCGACCACATCATAGTTTTCCTGCCATGCAATGGCTTCCAGGTCCTCCTGCTTATTGCCCATGCTGCGTGCATTGGTGTAAATGCACTTCAGTTGGGCTATTGATCTCTTCTCCAACGCAGGCATGACACCCCTAGGCTCATCCCTAGCAAGCCTGATTTCATCCCCTTCCCCCTTCAAATCTAGTTTAAAGCTCTCTCAATGAGGCCTGCTAACTCCTGAGCCAGAATCCTTTTCCCCCTTTGAGACAGGGGGAAACAACAACAAGACAAAATCTAAAGTAAAATGAAGTAATCTAATGTGTAAACAAAGACAGAAGACCTTTTGAGAAAGGACACCAAAACAGGCAGTTCATGTCAGAGTACAAGAATTGTCCATTTTACAGAGAGCTGCAGGATGAGTGTAACTATAAATGATGACATGGACAAAGGCCACCATTTAATATAATATAAAGATAGCTTAAACTGTGCTTATTAAGCATGTGCTCTCTCCTTAAGAATGAGAGCTGAGAGAGATCTAAAATAACATTCAAGCCACTTCCGATTGTGCTTCACAGTTCCCAGACAGCGAGTCAGCAAGCAATGCCTAGAGTTCCCACGTACAAGAATGTAGTCAGAAATTCCATGATGCAGCTCCGTAGATAACTCACAAAAGTACACATGCTAGGCAAAAGTCAAAGGGAAACAACTATTTGGAAATATTTGGGTTTTTTTTCTCTTCTGTCGGCACTTTTATTCCATCTAGAGAAAGAAAATCAATATTCATGAAAAGATGAATGATATTTGCCTGACAAATCCCTAGTACACAGGCAAGTCTTGTGCACTCAGCAAGAACATAACATCTGTGTGAGCTGCAGATCACAGTTGGGAGAATTATCTGAGTTGATTGCAAAACTAATTGCAGCATAGTTCTGGTGGGTGATACATGAACTGTTGTTTGGTGACTAGTGATACCTTTACTGACCTGTTTGGTATCAAGCAAACTATGTCTTTGTCACATGCTACCTGTTTAAAGGCATCCAATATAACATTCTACCTATGCTAAATCATTAACAACAGCCCCTTTCCCCTTATTACAAATCCACCACATCGTTATGTTCCATTAAATAAAACATGGAACATACAAACTTTGTATATTTCCCAATATAATTTCCCTTAATAAAATTGTCATTTTTGTCTTTCTAAAATACTAATTTAAAGTGGATTTCTTTTCAAAGATGATCACTATCAGAGCAGGGGGAAAAAAAGTTTTATCTGGGCATAAAATTTTCCTTAGAGTACATAATTTAACGTGTCTTACAGATCATCATAAATTCAAGGTGATCACTTCGGAATTATCCTGAAGAGTGAAGCCCTTTCAAAAGTTCTATATTCAGAAGATGGTGACAGCTAAGGACTAAGAAGACAAAGAATGAAGTAATGGAGAACTTATTTTATTAGATATCCATTTCATTTTCTTTCTTCAAACTTTTACAATAGAAATTTGGAAAACTTGAAAAAAAAATGGTTTCTGTTCTCAGCTATGTGCAATTGCAGGTGATTATGAGCAAATTATGGATTTTTAATTTGCATTATATTTTCTGTTTTACTTCAGAGTAAGTCAGAGATGTGCAATATCATTTCAAATGGTGAGAATGTGGCTACATGAATGTATGCTTAAATATTTCATAAACAAGATATAGCAATTGAAATGCATAAAACATGAGCTTTTCAAAATGTAACATGTATATAAAGAAGACTTACACAGAAAGATATCCAACTGTCTATACACCTTCTTATGTTCAATAAACAAGTATCTTACAGTGGTTTATAATACAACACAGTGTTATACAAACGATGTTTCATTCCAACATTTTTTGTCATATAATCAGTTTGCAACATGTTTTGCATTAAATGATATGTTATTATTCAACAATGAGCTGCAACTCCCAGCTTCTTGTGCACCTCCAGCCTACTTGCTGGTGTGGTGGTGTGAGAAGCAGAAAAGGCCTTGACTCTGTGTAAGCACTGCTCAATAGTAACTAAAACATCCCTGTGTTATCAATCAATCAACACTGTTTCCTGCACAAATCCAAAACATAGCCCCATTCTAGCTACTATGAAGAAAATTAATTCTACCCCAGCCAAAACCAGCACAGTATATGAAGTCAATGTGCAAATTCTTGCAGCTTTCATTCTGAAAGGAATTTTGTCTGTGGAACACGGGGATATCTAAAATGAATGGAAATATAGAATCTAGAGTATGGAGAATATGGATGTCCTTTTTCTTGCTGTTTGAGAGAGCAGCAGAACTGTAGTCTATTCCAAAAGTTCAGAGTTTTAAAATTACTACCTCAAGCAGAGAAGCTGGTTTAGGTTTATATGTCAAGGGGGCTTTAAACATTGGTTCTTCACACCTCTATCAGCAGGTAATACTCATTGCTCACTAACAGTATGTCAATCATTCTTGGGTATTTATTTGATCTGTACAGGGTACAGATCAGGTGGTGGGAACTGGAGGATGGAAATATCTAGGATTTAGCTTCAGGGTCATGGTGGGGAAGGAAGTAAGCAGTGGTGGCAGCAATTCAAATCTCCAAACTGTTCCAAAAGGCAGAAGCTACATGAGAGAATTAACAAGTTACCGAAGCACCTCAGTGGTTTCCTGTATCCATATCCTATGGGGTAACTAACTCCTAAATAGACAGAAATAGCTTAACTCACAACAGTAGCAGCGGTTTATGTCAGTCATTGCTGACCATCTAATGAAGAGTGATACAAAGAGATCTCTCTAAACAGGAAGCAGATTTTTCTTTATTATATGACTCTTCCTCTGTAGATATAATACCCATTTGAGTTATAAGCTAAAAACTAGAGGGCTCTCTTAACACAATCAAAGCCTCTCCAGGATGGCTCCAACTCCACGTTAGGACATATAATATGATGTCTTTCAAAATGTGTGTCTACTTGTGAATGAACGAGTCAGTCAATGTAAATCTAGTCAATACAGTCAGTGTATTCCACTAATCAGCCAGAACTATTTCACTAATCACCCCTCAGATCAGGATTCAGTTGACCAAACATAGGGACTTAGTGCCAGCTGAGACATTCTAGAACATGAAAGACATGCATGGGGCATAGGTCTTCTGGAATGGTGGGACACCCTAGCACATTTCAAGTGACATCAAATGCCAGAGTCTCAACTACTGATTCAGGCATTAAAGGAGCATTTTTGGATGAACTAAATTGCCTCCCAAGTTCCATGAATTAGTACTGAGGAGATGTGCAATGATTGTAATGGGATTTAGATATCTAGGGCACATAGAAGTTTCAGACAGTTGGAAATATAAATGTGGATGCTTTAATCTTGAACTGAATCCAAACTGGATGTGATTCAGCTGCCTAAAAACAACATGCAGTGCCATTTCAGTATCCTGTCTAGCTTTCAGTTGCCACTTCAGAGGGAAATGTATCTGCTCAGGACCAGTGTCACATTTGTCACTGTCTCATGGCTCTCAGACACCTTTAATTATACCAAATTATACTAGATATTTAGGAAACAGATGCCAGCACACCTCTGTACCTTTAAACTCTTATGTGAAGAAAGAAAAAAAAGCAAATTTAAGGCAAGCAGTTATAGGTTGCTCTAGAGCAAATTCTGGTAACAAATAAATAAATAAATAAGAAAAGTAAAATTATGTAAAATGATAATGGTTTGAGCAATACTATGTTAGATGTCCTAGTAGTTCCAGGAAGTGCTCTAGAAGGATTTGTGAAGTTCCTGCTGTGTTTCTTGCTCTCAGATAAAAGGAAATGTTATGCTGTGATCAGAATATTTAAATACTTTATGTATTTTTTTTAATATTACAGAATAAACAAATCTCATTATTATTAATATAGTTCTTTTGAAGCTTCTTTAGCGTAGCTAGTAATAATGAATGACATTATATGGTTGGTATAAAACTGGATACATTATTTTATTTAGAATGTCATTATTTTGAGAATTTTGTGTTTAAACCTCTTACAAACTGTGAAGACTACAATCAATGGTGTATTAAAGCACAAGTGTAAGGCAGCGTTACGAGCTCTTAAAAGTACAGACACTATTGTTAGTAGATAAATTATGCATGTTTGATGATACTCTACATCTGTTGATTTGCCAAATAGCTAATTAAAATGCTTTAAAGCCATTATGCTGTTTCAGGCACATTTTGTGATTTCATAAAATGTCATTTATCTGGTGAGAACCATGCTTGTTTGAAGATGCATTCTACAAAGCGACAAGGACATAGTTTCTGCATGCAAATGAATGTCTCAGGAAAGCTGCCTCAAACTAGTTTGACCTATAGTGGACAAGAGACAGTGATTTACCTTACCTACAATAAAAACAATTATAACAAGACAAATTCCAAGGATGTATTCAATATGACTTAGGGGAAAAAAAAAAAAAGAAAAAAAAGAACACTTGTTTATATTTACCAAGAAGCCTTTATGTTCCAGATGATGGGAAATTCAATTATGCTGTGAAACACTTTCCACTCTCAGGGAAAAAAAAAAAAAAAAAAAAAAGAAGAAGAAAAAACCCACAAACAACAAACTGAAACAGGTTAAAAAAAAGAAAGCATCCACATTCATCCAACAAAATGTAGCTTATGTTTTCAGGAAGAACATTTATATAATACTTTCCTTCATGTGGTATTTTAATCTTCAGAGGATTGCAACAACAATAACTAATTAATCTTCTAAGTAATCTTGGAAATTAGAAATTGATTTCTCCATTCCAGTTGTACAGAAAGAAGACTTGGAGTCAAATAGCTTAATTTGCTGAAACTGTAACAACCTATGCAAAGCTGAATTTGGCATGAAAAGATGAAGAGCCAGGCTGTCAAAGGGTTGTAGGAACTATGACATGCAACACTACAGTATATAAAAAAAAAAGCATCTAGTTCTGGAAGGGCATTTCACATTACACAAGTAGAAACCTGTAGGGAAAAGTTGGAGTGAGATTCATAGAACCCAGAATGAAAAGTAAGAACATGCAAATAGGAAACAAACATACAAGAAAAAGGGACTGCCTGATGTTGACTGCCTGAACCCTATTCCTGCAAGAAGCAGCTGTCCCATTTTGCAAAAGCAGCCTCTTGATTACAGAATTTGGCTGTGAAGTGGAAACCTGAGAAAATCTCAGTCTGAAGACATTTGGACTGATGGCCAGCAGTGTGCTTTAATGCAAGCCAAAACTAGAATAAAATTAAGCTCCTTCTTCTTAGGTGATGTACAGTACTCTGCAACCAGAAGTGCAAAATTCATATGAGTTGAAAGTGAATAATAATAGACATTCTGATACTACAGCCCAGCAATGAGGATGATTTTTTGTTTGGATGTCAGGTTAGTTTAGCTAGCTCATACAAAGTTGAAATTGTGGGGGTTTAAATGCTTCTATCTGAAGAGCTCTGATTACAAACCTCATGTTTACAAAAAGACTGAAGACAAAACTTTAATTTATATCTGTCTAATTTACAGATTACGAAATTGCCTTTGGCTGAGATAGCTGTTGAGTACCTGACACACAGGGTGGGATTTAGTTACAAATTAAAATACTTGATTTTAGGAGTCTAAATATAAATGCCTATACATGTTCTAAATATCCAGGCTTCTAATGGAGTCAGTAGATGCTTAGTTAACACACAAACACAGACATCTATTCCCAAACAGAACTCAGTAGGATAGTTAAGGCATTAACATAATTCTGGTAGGAATGACACAGAACCTATGTGAGAACATGCCTTTACGGAATGACAGCTGGAAGACAGAGGGAGACCATAGGTCACTTCAAATACTACTAGTATGCCCATATAATCAAGTCCTCAGTGGCTAGTCAGATTAATTTCTTTTTAGAAATTTAGTCATTGTTGACTATATTGATTAGATTCTACTGACTATAACAGAAGCTTAGTCACCTAGGATGACGTCAAAGCCTGTTGGTAAACACTTATTTTTATGCAATAAAATTCCATCCCAATAGACATATTCACTAAAAAAAAAATAGGGTGTGTAAAGAAATTTTGGGAAAATACCTAACAATTAAGTGTAGTTTCTGTGAATAGAGTTTGGCAACTGTAACTCTTTATGGATCAGAACATTAACTTTACCAAAAAAAACCAGTAGTAAGTTGTTGCTGGGAAAAACTGCTCAGCAATTCAATTTAAACTCACTTCACAGAGTTTAAACCTAATCAGGATTGATTCATCCATTTATTAATGACATGTAATTAACTGGCAATCAATGGACTATATGTTCAGAATCAATATCAATAATACAGCAGATAAATCAGCAGTACTTTCACTTACAAAATGCTAATAAACACCTATTGTTTGCTAAACACCCTTATATAACTAATCCCAGAAGGCTGCAACCACACAGACACACACCCCCATATTTATATGCAAACCCTATCAGTGTGGGTTACAGATACCCCCACTCCAGCAAGTGGGTGCAGGTTCCCCATGTGCAGACCCTCCTGTGGAGATGTGGGTGCTCCGACTAAGCATGCATCCTTGCCACTGCCTGTGCCCAGCTAAAGCACCAGTTGTGGGCAGGCATTCCACGTGGCCCCACATGCACCCTGGGATGTTGTGTACCATGCCGCTCCCATGCTGTGGGTCACTGGCTGGGTGTAGGCTGCTCCTGTGCCACCCAGAGAGGTGCTGGGCCTGGCCTAGGCAGGACTAGGGATGCCATGGGGTGATGCCTGGCAGTGTCCAACCAGAGTTGCTACTCCTTGTCCTGCTCCAAGACCTCTCACCCCATCTTTTACTAATTTCCATTTTTCGGTTATACTTGTTTTCAGGTTCATTCATTTTTTGTGTCTCTGTAATTCCCTGGTTAACATTTAATATTAATGTGGTGCATTGACTTTGACTGTCTGCAGATGCTCACCCAGCCTCTCTCTCTTACTGCTCTTCCTCAACAGGACAGGGGGAAAAATAAGATGGAAAAGCTCATGGGTTAAGATAAAGACATGGAGATCACTTACCAGTTACTGTCATAGGCAAAACAGACTCAATCTGGGGAAAATTAATTTAATTTCTAGAAAACTAAAATAGATTTGGATGGTGAGAAACAAAGACAAAATTAAAACAACATGTTCCTCCATCCTCCCCTTTTCCAGGCTCAGCTTCACTCCTTCATTCCTCAGTTCTCTACCTCTTCCCTGGTCCCCAAGCAATACAGGGCGATGGGGAATGGGGGTTATGGTTAGTCCATAAGTTTGTCTCTTCTTCCTCACGCTTTTCTCTGCTCCAGCATGAGCTGTCCACAGCCTGTAGTTTCCTTCTAGGTATATCCACCTGCTTAAGTGTCAGGTCCTCAAAGGGCTGCAGTGTAGATATCTACTCAGGCACCTGGAGCACCTTCTCCCCCTTCTTCTTCTCTTGGCGTTCACAAGGCTCTTCCTCACAGTTGTATTTTGTGTTTTTTTGGTTTCTTTGTTTTGTTTTGGTTTGGTTTTTTTTCCTCACTCCTCTCCACTCTCTGGCATTTTCTGTGATTTCTTAAATACGTTTCCCAGAGGTGCCACCATCTTGGCTGCTGAGCTCAGCTGTGGCCTGCAGTGGGTCGGTTGCAGCCAATTGGAACCGGCTGTGTCTGGCACAGGGCACCTCCAGCCTCTCCTCACAGAGGCCGCCCTGCAGCCGTCCCTGCCAACACCTGCGCACAGGCAACCAACACAAAAGCTGATGGCCAATTCCATTTTAAACATGATCACCTGAGGTGATCAGGGTCCTTTTTCACTCTAAGATAACCAATTTTGGGCAAACACCCCCTGGACAGTTTTGTGTATTGGACCTGCTCACATTTACAACCACAATATAACAGGTGTTGTTATGCATTATGTTTTTCAAGGGTGGACCATGCAGGCACTCCCACATTAAGTCAATGACAAAATTCATGACAGGCTTCAGTCTTGGCCACTTGGTATCACTAAGCTTGTATGACTTCATTCTGTGGTGTTGGTGAGATGGTATATTCAGCTATATCCAGCTGTTTCACTACAAGGACAGACTGCAAGTTAAAATCACATTTTAATATTTTCACAGTGAGTTAATACAATATCAACTCAAACTTAGGTCATTTCAGTTAGAAATGGCAATGAATACATAGCAGATACAAGATTAAAAAACTGTCTTAATGTACTGTGATTTAAAAATATGTCATCCCAATGTATAGAATTAGAACAACGAACATAAAAAGTACAAGAATTCACACTTCATTGAATCACAGCAAAAGTTTATCCCTCAAATTCAACTTATAAACCCAGGGATTCTAATTCCATCTCTAAGCAGAATCATATTTCCCATCTGTTTCTTACTTATTTTCCTTAATTTCATAAATTCTCCTCTTGAGGTTAATCAGGTAATTTTAATCAAGTATTCATATTGACTTCTTATAAAAACAGGTCTGGAAAGGACCTTGAGAAGTCTTATGTTTTATTACTGTGACCCAGAGACAAATAATTCCTGACTGATATTTGTTTAATATGTTTTTAAAGACCCCCCCAATAATGGATTCCACAGTCTTTCCCCAGGCAATCTCTGCCAGTGCTTATCTTTACTGTTGTAAATTTTTTCTCAATGTCTAACTGGAAACTTTC
Source organism: Nipponia nippon (assembly GCF_047370975.1). Classification (NCBI taxonomy): domain Eukaryota; kingdom Metazoa; phylum Chordata; class Aves; order Pelecaniformes; family Threskiornithidae; genus Nipponia; species Nipponia nippon. Next base: position 95,494,476 of record NW_028262358.1, on the reverse strand, counting down.
TTGCTGAAATTAATTTTCAGCACTTCTCCTCTATACCATAGACATGATAAACAGATTATCCTCCTCTTTGTACCAGCCATTTATTTCATGAAGTCTATAATCTGGTCTCACTCTGAAGGTCTTCAGACTAAAATCCTGCAATCATTTCAGTCATGAACATGTATATTATGAGATTTAGTTCTCAAACATTCATTTTTCTCAGTTTCTCAATTTGGTCACATATCCAATGCAGAAAACTGGATTTGGTAGCATGGATGCTATCATACCAATGCTAAAATAGAAAAATTATACCTAGTATGTAGTAATAATATGTTGACCATTTCACTGCTTCATAACAGGATTACTTGAGTGATGCAAGATCACAGATACTCAGGATAACTCCCAATCCTTTTATAGAGAAAGGTATCAAGGAGATTTTCCCTGTCCCTGTCTTTATGGAAATGATTATTCCGAACTGTATTACACTATATTTTTATATTGTTTTCAACCTATCTTTACAGATATTTATTCAGCTTTAAAAAATTGTGTTGAATTCCAGTGGTGTACTCCCATATGGTGTCAGCCCACCCCAGTACTGACAGGTCAGAGACTGATTCTACATGCTAGGATCAACTGCTTATGTATACTGCTTTCAGCTTTCAAGCAAGGAAGGAAAATTGTTTTGAAATCTCATTTTATAATACCTGTCAGCCTCACCTCTGTGCCTGGGAAGATCATGGAACAGATCCTCCTGGAATCTATGCTAAGGCACATGGAGGACAGGGAGGTGATTCGGGACAGTCAGCATGGCTTCACCAAGGGCAAGTACTGCCTGACCAACCTAGTGGCCTTCTATGATGGAGTAACTACATCAGTGGACGAGGGAAGAGCTACAGATGTCATCTATCTGGACTTCTGTAAGGCCTTTGACACAGTCACCCACAATATCCTCCTCTCTAAATTGGAAGGATATGGATTTGATGGGTAGACTGTTCGGTGGATAAGGAATTGGCTGCATGGTCGCATCCAGAGCGTAATGGTCAATGGCTTGATGTCCAGATGGAGAACAGCGACAAGTGGTGTCCCTCAGGGGTCCATTCTGGGGCCAGTGCTGTTCAATATCTTCATCAATGATGCAGCGGGATGGAGTTCACCCTCAGCAAGTTTGCAGATGACACCAAGCTGAGTGGTGCAGTCGACGCGCCTGAGGGATGGGATGCCATCCAGAGGAATCTGGACAGGCTGGAGAGGTGGGCCTGTGTGAACCTCATGAGGTTCAACAGGGACAAGTGCAGGGTCCTGCACCTGGGTCAGGGTAATGCCCAGTATCAGTACAGCCTGGGGGATGAAGTGATTGTGTGCAGCCCTGACGAGAAGGACTTGGGGGTACTGATAGATGAAAAGCTGGACATGAGCCGGCAATGTGGTCTCGCAGCCCAAAAGGCCAACCGTATCCTGGGTCACATCAAAAGAAGCATGGCCAGCAGGTCAAGGGAGGTGATTCTCCCCCTCCACTCCACTCCACTCTTGTGAGACCCCACCTGGAGTACTGCATCCAGCTCTGGGGTCCTCAGTACAAGACAGACATGGACCTGTTGGAGCGGGTCCAGAGGAGGGCCACAAAAATGATCAGAGGGATGGAGCACCTCTGCTATGAGGAAAGGCTGAGAGAGCTGGGGTTGTTCAGCCTAGAGAAGAGAAGGCTGCAGGGTGACCTTATTACAGCCTTTCAGTACTTAAAGGGAGCTTCTAAGAAAGATGGGGACATACTTTTTAGTAGGGCCAGTAGCAATAGGACAAGGGGTAATGGTTTTAAACTAAAAGAGGGTAGATTCAGACTGGATAGAAAGGACAAATTTTTTACAATGAGGGTAGTGAAACACTGAAACAGGTTGCCCAGAGAGGTGGTAGATGCCCCATCCTTGGAAACATTCAAGGACAGGCTGCATGGGGCTCTGAGCAACCTGATCCACTTGTAGATGTCCCTGCCAATTGCAAGGGGGATGGACTAGATGACCTTTAAAGGTCCCTTCCATCCCAAAGCATTCTATGATTCTATGATTCTATCAGTATGTGTCAGAAAGTGTTAGTTTACCGTAATCATATACTTACCATCACATAAAAGAAAGTTTTTAATAATATTCCTGTATTCATTCCAAATCACATGAGTTAAAGAGGTGAGAAATGAGTTACAGCATTTAACAGGGATAGAAAGTCCATGAAAAATATGTAAATCTAATACTAAAGTGAAAATCAATGACTATGCATTTCTTTTAACAAATAAAATTATTCTAGTCTACTTTTACTGAGAAAAAGTAACAAAAGAATACAGCCAACTACAGACAAAGTTGGTTAATGAAAATTTCTTTTTTTCTTACAAATTCCATAATGATGTCCTCTTTTTCCCAGAAATAAAAAAAGCCCAAACACTATCAATGATGTCAGAAAAGATTCAGCTGCAGTTCTGCTTTAACTATGCATTTGTAGCTGATACAGTACAGTCCTGATTCTTCTGTATCCAGCAGAACTTAACATGTATTAGTTTTAATGAGAATGAAAGCAATTACTTGTACTGCTGGAACAGCTCATTAAACTTTTTTTCTTTTTTTTCACTTTTTTTAACCACAGAATTGAGTGGTGTACCATTAGAACAATTAAGGCATTGGTGAATTGTGTGCGTTTATCTGAAACCTCCTTGTACAGACAGATATAGCAGGTCATTCTCTCATTTTTCTTTTCTGTCCATGTTAATACCTCCTACGTCTGTTCAAGCACTGACTTGTTTAACTTAATTAACTGAAACTTTTTTAAGGCCTCAATAGTTTCTGTATAACAGACATGACACAATATATCTGATCTGTTATTCTTGCATTCATTCTAATTAAAATGTACGTATTCCTTTTCTAAGACGTTGCTTTTTTATCTTTACATAAGTCCTATTAGAACTATATCCATATGTGACACAGACACAGGTTTAATGACTTGCAACTTAAAAGAGCTGTTCAAGTGTGTTTTCAGTGTGTCAGATATGTCATGAGTTTAGTTTGCCCACTGTGAATAAGAAAACATAAAAAAAAAATTATGGCATCAGACAGACTCATAATATTTACACTTAAAATATTATTTGACATAAATCAGTGATAATATTTTCATGTTGATGTCTCCTGGGTGCATATAGGTTCCAGGAATGGAAGACAGTTACATTAGAACGCTAATGCTATTCTTGACATGGAGGAGATCTTTGAATTAATAGTACCTACATTTTAATAGTAAAGATCAGTCAGTTCTTCCCATGAATGTGATAAATTTCCTACTAAACTACTTTGTTATCATTAATGAGGAGAATTCCTTATTTCCTACAGTCTCACCCTACAATTCTTGCCTAGAAAGCTCAATTATATGTAAAGTTGTACAGAGATGCCTACAGCAGCATGAGAATCAGTCTTACCTCAGGCTTAGATGACACCTGTCTGTATACACCTACACATTCTGTATACACATGCTGGTAATATTCTTACTTCATAGTGTATACCCAGAAAACTTGATCATCTAAATTTAGTGATGTTTTTAATCTGTACAAATTAATCCAGTAATGGGCAAAACTCCAAAACCTAAGCTAGAATCATAGTGGTTGGAGCTTCATACTCCTCGAGAAAGAATATACTATTGCTACTGGAGTACACTGTCTGCTACTCCAGATAGGAAAAGGTTTCTTTTAGGTCCTGCATCATATCTGCTAGTTCTCTGTGCATTTTTTAGGTACCTTAGGACATCTAAAATGACACTAAACACTTACGCTTAAGCAAAGTGAATTGTGCCCTTCATGTATATGTGAGTTCTTGAGAACTTGTACTATGGTAGTCAGAACTGTTGATCTGCATCTTACTTTTTCTGGAGAGCCTTATCATCAGAGTCCTTTTAAGCAAGACAGTATTTGAATACAGGGGGATGAGATACATGGTGCCGGATGTAGGCTTATCCCATCTACATTTCTTGAGCTTACTTGGATTCACCCTCAGGGAAAGAACAGGCCCAATTTCTTTTCCTTTTAATATGCTCTAGATTTTGTTTGGAACTCATGTTTCTATGCAAGCTGGTATCCAAACAGCTTGAACAGAGATATGCTCCTGGGGGGTAGTATAGATATCTATGACTTCAATAGTCATCATAGACTTCCTTTATAGTCTGTGGAGGGAAAAGGGACATCTAAAATGAGAGCAATTTCTACTGACAGCAGTGTCTAAAATTGGTCAGACACATCACAGTCTAAAAGTGAAAGTTTCTCTCTATCAACTCTAAGGAATTATTAGCTGAGACTGGAACACCTGCACAGTGAACAGATAAAGGCAGGTAAGCTAAATCTTAGGGAGAATTTGAATTCAGTTATAGGGCTGACTTTAAACACTTGATTCAAATTTAGCTGCTGTTTTTGACAGGACCAGGTTTTTTTCTTAATCCAGTGTCATAGGTTTTCTTCATATATTTCATAAGAATTTATTGAAATGTTGGAATATTGATCATTCTTAAATGTGATCAGTCACCCTCACAGTAAAAAAAGTGTTTCCTGATGTTCAAAGGGAATCTCCTGTGTTTCAGTTTGTGCCCATTGCCTCTGGTCCTGTGACTGGGCACCACTGAAAAGAGCCTGCCTCCATTCTTTTTGCATGCTCCCTTCAGTTATTTATATCCATTGATAAGATCCGCCCTGAGTCTTTTCTTCTCTAGGCTGAACAGTCCCAGTTCTCTTAGTCTTTGCTCATAGAAGAGATGCTCCAGTCCCTTAATCATCCTTGTGGCCCTTTGTTGAACTCTCTGCAGAAAACTGTAGCATATTTAATGAGAGGAGCATTTTATTTGGATATTTCTTGTTTCAGTTTTTTAATGACCTGTATAGCAGCCTGATATTCCACAACATAATTAAATTCATTAAGTCCCCTGTTCATAAAATCTCTTTGTTCATATTCTTTGTGCAAACCTTATATAATGACTCAAAAAATACTCTTTTGAGTGAGTCATCATCATCTTCACAAATTCAGCAGAGACACTGATAAGTTTGGATGACAAACTTGTTCAAGTTTAGTTATCAAGCTATTGGTTCTTTTAAGATCATAGAATTTACAAAGAAGCTGAAAAATTGCACAATAAATTCAAATAATTAACTTTTTTCTATATAGGAACTAATGAAAGATTTCTATCACTTTATGGTGGTCAATGACACATTTCTGGTTTTCAAAGCTATCAAAAGTCCAACCAAAGTAAGAAGCTAATCTTATTTATCATGTTCTGGAAGGCCAGAATTCCCATCTTAACCATGTTTTGGTAAAGCTGAGACACACAGGGAAAGTTGTCCCAATACCATTGATATGCTCCCTGACTGCAGTGACAGGAGATGAAAGGTAAAACAATCAGTTATGTTATTAGCAGATCAATATGTTTTGGAATTTTTCCTTTCTAGACCATTTGGGTAGACACTTGTGGTGGGTTAACCTTGACTGGCTGCCAGAAGCCCACCCAGCTGCTCTCTCACTCCTCCTCCTCAATAGGACAGGAGGAGAAAATAAAATGTAAAATCTCGTGGGTTGAGATAAAGACAGGCAGATCACTCACCAATACTCTCACAGGGAAAACAAATTCAGCTTCAGGAAGATTAATTTCATTTATTGCTGATTAAAAATACACTAGGATGGTGAAAAACGCTGACAAAAACTAAAACACCTTCCCCCCCCCCACTCCTTCCCAGACTCAGCTTCAGTCCTTCACTCCTAACTCTTCCACCCTCCCAGAGATTCAGGGGCATGCGGTCAGTTCATAACATCTCCTTTCTGACGCACCTTTTTCTTCACACTTTTCCCCTTTTCCTGTGGGGGTCCTTCTCACAGGCTACAGCCCTTCAAGAACTACTTCAGCATAGGTCCTCTCCACAGACTGCAGTCTGTCAGGAAAAAACTGCTACAATGTGGGTCCTCCATGGGCTGCAGCTCCTGCCAGGATCCTGTTCTTGTGTGAGCTCTCCATGGGCTGCAGCTTTCTTCAGGACATAACCATCTGTTCCGGTGTGGGGTTCTCCACAGGCTGTTGTGTGGATATTTGTTCCACTGTCATCCTCCATGGTCTGCAGGGGACTAGGTCTACAGTGATGGAACTTATACAGTTACTAGATTAATTATTTTGTATTACTTGAGTAATGCTGCAGGATCCTACACACTGATGCTGGGCCTAGGTTAGTAACTCTCACGGCAGTCCTGACAAAACTAACATGGCTTAATGCAAAACCTCTCAGATTTCTGTGAATTCCCAAGCACAGCCAATATGAATTTATTCTCTTCCCATTTAACCTAATCTGATGATGAATTATCCTTCTTTTTAGGAAATTATATCTATTTCAAGCTTAAATTTCTTTGACTTTAAACTCAAGCCTTTCACATCTTTTCAGTGGTCTATAAACAGATACAGAGTGACCAGAGGAATTTTCTAAGGCCTACTTAGTAGGGCAAATAGGTCACACTCCCAAAGTCTCGCATAATACAGGTTTTCCCACTGTGCATACTGGACTGTATCTTTGTTTCCAGTATAAGTGTTTTCCAAGAGTTTCCCATTCATTTCAATGAGCTGGTACCAGAAGCAGGGGCAGCATTCTAGGCGCTGTAGATTCAAGCACTGCAGAACGAAAAGCAAGATTGCTTTCTCCATCCACTACCTGTTTCTCTTTTTCTAAGGATTTCATTAGTGTTTGGTGCCACAGCAGTTCACTCAGTCTGAGGAAGATATCTCCAAAGAATATTAAACCTCTGAGTCACTGCTTTTCAAGGCAGACTTCCCATAAAAGTTCTTATATAGACAACTTTGCATGTGGCTGCATTAAAACCATTATCTTAGGTTGTGACCAAATTACCAGATGATTCAAACCATACTTGTAATGATGATCTGTTCTTTTCAATATTTAGTATCCCACTAGTTTAGCTTTAAAAGCAAATATTTTCTACAATCACCTATAATTTTTATTACAATTACATTTAACTGTGCTAAGGAAGAACTCTCCCTAGAGTACTGCTGCTTTTAATGATGTTTGATTTTTTGTTTAGGTAATTGATGTTTTCCCACTTAACAATTGCATATTGGGATTTGCCCTGTGTGTTCTGAGCGGCATAACTGTGCTTTTACCTCTATTCACTCAAAAAACCTTATCACTAGGTCAGATGTAAAGTACTAATGATTTTAAGTGAGAATACAGGAGACTTATAGGATGTAAAATAGAATATCACAATGAAATACCATATTTTCAGCAGCTATTGAAAAGTTTACCATTATGAAGGCACTTACTAACAAGCTACATCTCTAAAATATAGGATGACTGTCAGGGCCCTGAGGGCACTGCTAGGACATAATGTCCCTTCCTGGCTCCTGCCTCAGGGCTCTCTCCACCCTGCCTATGGCTCAGGACCCCATGTCAGCCCCCCCAGGGCCATCAGTCCACGTCCAAGAGACACTGCAGCAGGACCAGTCTCCAGCTCCCCACAGCCCTTCCCTGCCTGGCCATGGCCTCCGCTGAGCCAGGCCCACACGTGGGCCCATGTCCTGGCCCAGCCTCATCCCAGCCCCATCCCCAGAGAGGTGCCTGATGCCCAGGGCTGGGGCTGCCCCAGTGCCCCCCAGCTACCCTGCTCCTGGCTGGGGCAGTGGGACAGGCCCTGGCTGCCAGGCCCTACACTGACGGATCCCTAGGGAGCCCCCAACCCCATGGAGCTGCGAGCCTGCGCAGCGCCCTGGCAGTGACTTAGAATTTCCAATGTAAATTATCACAATAAGCTGACATACTGTACATCCCCTGCAAAACAGTTTTTTGAGTGGAATTTGGCAGAAAAAAAGAGTGGAAAAATCAATAAATCTCATGGCTGTTCTGCCCAATACAATAATTAATCAGTTCATTAATTTTGGTATCTCTTTCTTTCATTCCAGAAAAAGTAAATTTATTTCAAATCATGAACATATATCACTATATAAACAGAATTCTACAGTTATAGGTACACTTTAAAATTAATCTGGTCATGTGGGTTATACTGACATTTAGCAGACTGTTGGAAGGCTCAATGCAGCAGTTTACCATCCTTCTAACAGGTTAGAAGAAAAAACTTTAACATTGTGCCTAGAATCAGCGTCTCCATGACCTGTTCAGGTATTTCCATGAAACACTACGTTTCCCTAACAAGGAAAATTCTTTGCTTGGTTTTGCTGCATGAGATTTTTTTCTCTCCTTTCAAACCTATCATGAACCAGTGTCCACAATAAGCAAAGTTCACTTTATCCTGAATAATATTTTTAACTTTTTTTTTGAAAAAAATAGCAGCTGTTAGAGATCAACAGTGCTCCAGAGTAGATGTTGACTGGGAAGTTAAGAAATTTGATATGGATATAAGCTTCACTATAAATGTCCAGAAAAAATATCAATAGTTGTTGCCATATTTGCACACCATCGTGGACTGTTTTAATAAAACATGATACTTGCAGCCCTGGTTGGGACACTGAGCACAAACACTTTGGGTTATAACCACAGCACCAATTCTGCTAAGAAATTATGACTGTAAGATTCCATATCTTAAAGCTCCAGGTGTAGAAATTGCTTTATGAAAGGAAGAAGTCTTGTGCCATTCATTGAACAGCTCTTTAAAACTCAAATACTTCACTAAAGATTGTCAACAGCAGCATGATAGACAGCTACAAGCAGGAGGCATCACCATCTGCAGTGAAGAATGGGGGGGTGGAAAAAATTTACTAAAAGCAGCCTTCACCGATCTTCATTTCTGTTTGTTGTGAACCGAGGGACCAGGCTCAGCCAGCATCAGTTTATGAAAGGGAGGTCCTGCCTCACTAACATGATCTCCTTCTATGACAAGGTGACCCGCTTAGTGGATGAGGGGAAGGCTGTGGATGTTGTCTACTCGGACTTTAGTAAGGCCTTTGACACTGTCTCCCACAGCGTTCTCCTGGAGAAGCTGGCTGCTCACGGCTTGGATGGGTGCACTCTACGCTGGGTTAAAAACTGGCTGGACCGCCAAGCCCAGAGAGTGGTGGTGAAGGGAGTCAAATCCAGTTGGCAGCCGGTCACGAGTGGCGTTCCCCAGGGCTCAGTGTTGGGGCCGGTCCTGTTCAACATCTTCACTGATGATCTGGATGAGGGGATCGAGTGCACCCTCAGTAAGCTTGCAGATGACACCAAGTTGGGTGGAAGTGTTGATCTGCTGGTAGGAAGGCCCTGCAGAGGGACCTGGACAGGCTGGATCGATGGGCTGTGGCCAACTGTATGAGATTCAGCAAGGCTCAGTGCCGGGTCCTGCACTTGGGTCACAACGACCCCATGCAATGCTACAGGCTGGGGGAGGAGTGGTTGGAGAGCTTCCTGGTAGAAAAGGACCTGGGGGTGTTGGTCGACAGCCACCTGAACATGAGTCAGCAGTGTGCTCAGGTGGCCAAGAGGGCCAATGGCATCCTGGCTTGTATGAGCAATAGTGTGGCCAGCAGGACCAGGGAGGTGATAGTGCCCCTGTACTCGGCATTGGTGAGGCCGCACCTCGAGTACTGTGTTCAGTTTTGGGCCCCTCACTATAAGAAGGACATCAAGGTGCTGGAGCATGTCCAGAGGAGGGCAGCAAAGCTGGTGAAGGGTCTAGAGCACGTCTTATGAGGAGCGGCTGAGGGAACTGGGGTTGTTTAGCCTGGAAAGAGGAGGCTGAGGGGAGACCTTATTGCTCTTTACAACTACTTGAAAGGAGGTTGTAGCCAGGTGGGGGTCGGTCTCTTCTCCCTAGTAACGAGTGATAGGACGAGAGGAAACAGCCTCAAGCTGCGCCAGGGGAGGTTGAGGTTCGATATTAGGAAAAACTTCTTCACCGAGAGGGTGGTTAAGCATTGGAACAGGCTACCCAGGGAAGTGGTTGAGTCTCCATCCCTGGAGGTATTTAAAGAACAGATAGATGTGGTGCTCGACGACATGGTATAGATGGACTTGGCAGTGCTAGGTTAATGGTTGGACTAGATGATCTTAAGGGTCTTTTCCAACCTTGACGATTCTATGATTCTATGATTTTCAGCAGATTGGGGAATGATTTTCTGGCCCCTTGGAAGTCAAAATAACTGTTCTTCTACATAAGCTTGGGTATGTATTTCAATACTTGGCTTGACAGAAAAGTCTAGTTATAGACTCTCACAGGCTATTTGAAGAATTATTTTAATCTAAAAATTCTCCCATTATATATGTCCGTCCAGCATTTTGGAGAATGTTACATTCATGAATAGACGCACAGGTTTGTTGTACAGATTAGCCACACTATCTGCTTATATTTAACAGAAGAAAACATGTTTTTCTTTATATAATTCATATTTTTCTGATGCTATTTGTCAAATTACTTTCTTTTTTTTTAATTTTACTTATCTAATTTTTCTCGGAGACAAAGGGTGGCAAACACCGGATAGGTCAGACACATTTCAGACTCTCTTTTGGCAAATCTTTGAAAAAAAAAATCCCTTATTAATATGCAAATGGGCACAGACTAAGTTTCATAGCTAATTTTCTTCTGTCATATTATATGCCTCAAAATACAATGTTAAATTCCTCAAGACTAGCATAGCATAAAGGCATAGCAGTAAGCAGCAAGGTAGCTACCATCACCTCATGTAACTCAAAGGGTACGACAAGAGACTTTCCTGAGCTAGCAAATGTTTGGGAATACTACCTAAATGGAGAAATAATAATAATAAAAATGGAACCCTATTCTTGCACTATTGAGAGAATAAACTTAAATTTCATTAAATACCTTAGAAAAGACAGACTTCCACACTGATAAGAAGCAATCTTAGGTTACATTTACCCTATTTAATTATATTTATAGTTGAATTAAAAAGAAAGCTATTTATAAAATATAGACATTTTAAGATGTACTAAAATAGGCAGAGAATACCAAATACTGCTCTGGCTTGGGAGACATGTGGTCCCACTATATTTACTGGAGTTCTAAATGACATGTAGCATAGTACAATATTGTCCAAAATAATGAGTTTTAGTAAATTTATGTCTGAAGGTACTGCCCTTGAAGTTACTGGGTCAGTACCGTAAGTAAAGTGCGTGCTAAACTCAAAGTGGAATTAGAGTTTTGAGCTGTGCCCCACTGAGGCACTGCTATGGTTTCAGAGAGTTTTGTTTAGGTCTTTTTTTTCTTTCTCTGAGTTTACAAAAAGTAAGTATAGAACTCAGATGCAAAATTTAAAGTTAATGATGACTTGTGACAACAGTTTTGAAAATGGTAGGTATCAGGACCTGAAGATTTGGTTCATATCCACTTCTGCTAAGACACTCCGTTAGTACCACTCTAACAGGAAGAAAACTAATAGGGATTTTGACTTTAGAAGTAAGAACTACTGGGTACTAATGAACATTTTAGTAATTTTTTTTGCTTGAGTGACATTTTATCTGATGTGATGAAGTAGTTTAAACTTTTAATCAATAGTTGACAAATTTTATTTTGCTTCCTCTCTGTTAAAAGCTACAGCTATATACAAATAACTGGGTTCTTAGAGGAAGGATTTTAAAAAATACTGACAGCAGTCTTAATACTGTTTTGGTTCCTCTTGATCAAAATAATGAGATACTTGATTTAAATATTCAAGTTAATGAAAACTGGATTAGGTTCAGCATTGAAGCAGTGAATTTAAGATTAAGGTTACACAAATTCTGGTCCAGCTATGTCTCTATTAAATCTGACAAATAGTTATAAATGTATACATGTGCATACCTGTTTGTTATTCAATTTGTAATCTCTGACATTTACTTTTACAAGATATTTTGAAAACAATTTACAGAACAGGCTTTAGGCCTACCAGTCATACCTATGCACAGTAAGAAAGACTCATTCTGGCTTAACTTCAACTATTTTCTCGGTTGAGACTTAGGGGGATTTTTTTAATTAAACAGTTTTAGTAGTTACAAAAAAGGATGAAATTACCACTGGATCAGATTTAATCCAGAATAGTAAACTATAAATATTTCCAACAAGGAAGGTCCTGAAATGTGAATTTCAAATCTTTTCCTCAAATAACATTTCAAAATGCCTTAGCTCAACAGTGTAAAGTGTAGTTCCTGCTACTACAGAAATAGAATCCACAACATTTCAGAACTGTTCAGATATTGATTCCAAAAGAAATTCATTATCCCAAATAAAAATGGTTGCTATATTTTAATGAAATACAAGAAAGCTCTTTCATGAAACAAATATAAAGATCCGAGAAATCTGATTAATCTGTGGACAAGTTTGTCTAGATGGAATTTCTCATTAAAAAAGAGAGAGAAAGAGATCTTATTCTCCATCATTTTAAGTGACTGCCTTAACCATTTGGTTAAATATTGCTATATGTTACCTTTAGTTTTAATTACCTACCTCCTCCCTTTCTTTCCTTCTTCTCATTTTCCACTCCTTTTTCGTCTTCTCTTACCATAATCACCCTTCCCCCATTTCTTCATGGACTTAAAAGACTTCTTGTTAAAAATAATAAAAGTTTCCAAACAGTTTTAATTTAATAGAATTAAATTTTTCTTTAATCTCCTAATCCTCAAGTTGTTCATAAAATAAGAACTCCTTTTATTGAATTTCCTATGTAGAACCTCAATTTTATAAGTTTACATTAGCACTAAGTACCCCTTCCTCTTACTGATTTGCACTTGAACAGATGTCCGTTCAGTTCAAATTCTGGGATCCTAACCGTTAATCTGAAATTGTCAATTTTGGAAACTCTGTAGAATATATGCAGAACTTCGGAAGCAGGTCAAATATACAAATCTTTTTCATCGTTCTCCATTCAATTATGCTATTTAGAATTAGCTATCAGGACTCTAGAGCTTCAGACAAATATTGATTATTTGTCAGATTATGCTGATACGGTCAATGGTACGGCAGATAAATATTTGTAGAGCCAAATAACACTTGACAGCAAATACATGCATATTGTTTAAGACATAAATGTCAACGAATTCATTCTGGTGATTGACACGGAAGTGTACAGACCATTAAGATCCACCCTTCCCTAATGGTCATGGGAACATAAAATACAAAACATGATCAAATTCTTCTTTTCTTATCCAGTCTGATTTGAAGCCAAAAAAATCAACCATAGCTCAAAGATGGGGAAACACAATATTCAAAAGGGAGAGTGAGTGAACAGTGTATTTCATATGTTTACATTGTAGCATGGTTAACCAAAGTTATCTAGATAGCTCCTTTGCAAAAATTAAAATATGTCCTCAAAAATTGATTCTGTATGTTTATTTTTGCCTCTTTTTTTTTGTAGTCCTTCATGAGGAGTACATTAACAATTCTACATGTAAAAATATTAAAACAATATTTTCTTCTTAATTTTTTTCATAAATTCTAGATTACATGCTAGTATTTTGAAAAGATTTCTTTAGGAGCACTGTAGGATATTGTTTCTCTTTCACACATTACAGTAGACATGCCTTTCTAGGACACTTTAAAGTTCATACTTTTCCCCCTCATGCAAAATATACACTAACCAGGTGTACCTCCTTTGCATTCCTGTTTTTATCCTGCGTATGTGTTTTGTACAGTATAAGGTAAGAACCAGTGCCATTAAGTACATATTGACTAACATGCAATTATTCTAGCTCTATATATTAGAGAGTGTTTTGATTCTATAGAACTCAATGATGGTAATGATAAGGTTGAGTGCTTATGGGTAAAGATCAGGGGGAAGGCCAACAAGGCAGATATCCTGGTGGGAGTCTGTTACAGACCAACCAACCAAGATGAAGAAACAGATGAAACATTCTACAAGCAGCTGGCTGAAGTCTCATGATCGCTTGCCCTTGTTCTCATGGGAGACTTCAACTTACCAGATGTCTGCTGGAAATACAACACAGCAGAGAGAAAGCAGTCTAGGAAGTTCCTGGAGTATGTGGAAGATGACTTCCTGATGCAGCTGGTGAGTGAGCCAACTAGGAAAGGTTCCCTGCTGGACCTGCTCTTTACGAACACAGAAGGCCTGGTGGGTGATGTGGTGGTTGGAGAAATTTTTGCAAGATCTTTGAATACAAATTTTAAATAGCAAGACATGAAACCAGAAAAATACACAGAAATGAATTAAAAGCCCAATGAGGTCCTAGGCCTCAAAAGTTGCTGCAAACAATAATATTCATAATGGAGATATTACTTGTGTATTCTTGGAGCTTTGACCCTGGATTCTTAAACTGTTCTACTAATGACCTGAAATACAAGACAGAGTTAATTAACCTGGAAGAATAATATAGAACAAAAGTAAACAATGCAGAACTGTGACCTATATATATATATATATACATATAATGACATTAATATGAATGAACTCCTACAGTAAGGTTTGGCCCAAAAGAGATAAAGTGATCCTTGGATGTACAAACTGTAAAATATTAGCAAGACTGGACATGTTACATTAGCTTTGTTTTTGGCAGTAGAATAACCATTATTGGAATGCTGTATTCTGTTCCAGCATTCATGGCTCTGAGAAGAGGTCTGAGAAGAATGCAAGAACATTTAATGGCTGAAAAGCATATCTGATACCGAAAGACAATGAGCCAAATTATTTAACTGAGAGGAGTGTCTAGAGTTTATTTAGTTCAGTATCCTACAAAGAGTTTTTGAGAGATGTCTGGTCATTTGCAAAAGAAAAGAGAGAGACAAGAATGAGGAAAAGGATCCTGAGTCATTTATACAGTAGAAGAAATGTTGAGGAGAAGTATACAACATCACTAATTTTTGCTCAAGGGAGTACTCTAACTACTACCCTCTTTCCATTTGCTAATCATTCTTGAACTCCTAGATCTAGAACAGTATTTTAATATTCAAATTTATTTTCCTCTTTATGTTTTAAGTACTTAGTTTCTATACTCAATAAAATGAGAAAAAGACGATAACAGAGAATGTGATTTTCCAAAACTAATAAACTCCCCAACCTGTTAGAAGTTGGCAGAAGAGTTAAAATTACATCCTTTGTTTCTGGCAGAGAATGATACTATACTATATACTAAACCCAAATTAGTGCTTTCTCACAAATAAGTAAAGAGATAATGGCTATCCTGCCAAGGTAACTGGAATTAAAAGCACTTCCCTTGAGCTATGTAAGTTTAAGGGTAAATTTAAGGTCCTGTGTTGTCTTCAGGACAGCCACAATTTAACACAGCAATCCATCTTATGCAATATATTCCTTATGGTGCAGAGGAGCCTAACAGATACTCAGCAAGGAAAAACTGACCTTCCTCCTTGCTTGACCTGACCTTCATGCATAGAAATGAAGTATACACTTTAGATGCACAATGCACAAGTTGCCCAGCTGGCATAGCCAGTTTCTCCTTGACTTGACCTGAATGGCTTCAGTGTTGGAAGTCTAGGACTCCCAGAATGAAGACAAAGACATGAACTACAATCAAGTCCTTTTATTAATGAGTTGTGCATGAGTATAATCTGGCCGCAGTTGTTGTCAGAAAAAAGGTATTAAATATTTACCATACTAATCAAATAGGATTCATCTGCCAACAGGGAAGGAAGATAGGGTGGCAGTATTTGAAAAGAAAATACAAAAGCATGCTCATCAGAATATGTTCACATACTCATTACAGTTTCTGTAAGAAGATAGTACAAAGCTAAAAAATGAAATAAGATTAATTAAGATGCTGTTTATTGATATTCTTTTAATAAAAAAAGTTAAAAGGGAATTTAATGAATACAATGTTAAAAAGATCACAAAAACTTGCCTCATGTTGTATATCACTGGAAAATAAACACAGACAAGTTATTCAGCAGTGAGCCCTAGTTGGTGATCCAGTCCCTCCTTTATGGTGTATGTGTACTGTATTTATTCTTCAGAGCTATTGAGCACACTATAACACACTTGGAGAACCACATCCTGATTTTCCTAACACATGGAATATAATCAGCAGATTGCTTGTAAAAAGAAGATTCTGGTCAAATTCTGCTGAAGCATAGAATATAGACAATTATCTCTGGAGTTTGGACCAACCCTTTCTCACAAGATAAAAATATTATAACTTGCTTCTGCTTCCTCCTGTTCAGTGGTCAGCATTTTCTGTAGAATGAATTTATGTATGGAACATACTAGTCATTGTTCAGGTGTAAAAAAGGAGTGAATTTTGTGACATAGCTGTGATGTGGTCAGGCCATGTGACTTAGCAAAAGAGAAACCCAATTGGTAGATCAAGAAGATCATGAGAAGATAAGTAAACAAAAGCAGGTGGATTCATGAGGAATCTACCTCATACCTTGAATGAAGCCCATGGCAATAGTGTAGGCCACTGGGAAAAAACTTGGTGGTATTCTGACTGAGGAAATATGTATATATAATGGAATTTATAATTAATACATATAACAAAATTTTAAACATATAATGAAATTTAACTTATTAGAAATGTTAAATGTTATTAGGCAATCAACTGGAAGTTATAGTAGTTTTGGACTAGAACTAAAATATTTGTAGATGGGCACGTAGTTACCTTCAGTATGAGCTGAAGCTTTGAAGTGATCTTCAATGAAAAGGTTGGTGAAACTGAGACAGTAATAAGTGCCTCTGGAATACCTAAATGAATTGAGGTAGACACCTTAAATTTCACCATAAAATCACCAACCAGTGACATCAGTCTCAAAATTATTAAAAAAAACAACCTAAAACCTTAATTAAAAAGTCAAAGGGATAAATATAAAAAAATAATCTTTGTTTTGCCACAGTTTGCTCTTTAACTTTCTTGTCAAAAAAAATCCTTAAAAAACTAAGACATGTACATCAATATATATGTTGATCTCAAATTGATAGCTATCATTCAGATCACTATAATATTGAATCAATATATACAAAAATCAGACAGATAAGTAGCATTATATTGATGAAGAGTTTATTGTTTTCCAGCAATTTCTACCCAATGGGAAGTATGTAATTCAATGTTATTTACTTATTTATTTAAAAAACAGCAATGCAAACCCAAATTACCTATGCTTCTAAAGAAAAGCAACACACTCATAGGAAAATAATAACAGCTTATTATGGAAATTTTTCTATATTTATCTAAAACCTTCAGGCTATTATAAAGTACATTGTGACCTTATCATGCAAATTTAAGAGTTCTTCCAATAACATTGTGATTAATATGTAGTCTCAGTAGAATATGTTTTTGTTTTCTTTTTTTATCTTTGAGATTAAAATAATTTATTGTTGTTGAATCAACTAATAATGCTGTATATAGCCAGCTTCCTCAATCCGGCATATTTTCATTTTAGAACAACCCTGCTAGGCTAGCTTTTGTGCCCATGCCACTATTTTCCCACACAGTTCCCTACCACCACCATCACCTTTTTTATCTTGTTCAGAGATGTCCAGTGAAAATAATCCTATTAACAGATATGGTAAGGAGTTCTGTGACACAAGCAACAAAGCTGTACAGTCTCTTCTTTATGGGTTATACTGTCCTCATATAATCAAACACCAAGAGAATATGTTTATTTGCTGAAGTTACAAAGTAATTAAAAAAATACGTGTTGTTCTGTGTGAGTAGGTGTGCTTAGAAGCTAAACTCTCAGCTCTTTTAAGCTGCCTTCATTGAAAATTTTAATTGACAAAAATCTTGTCTTAAAGAAATTCTTTTTACAAGGCTTTCCTAATTTCTCCACTCATTACCAAAGACAAAAAAAAGGGTCTGACAAAATTGAGTAGGTTTCATAAACTCGCATGAAGATTATATTAATACAGATGCCTCTCCCATTTTGTGAAGAGTAGGACTCTCACCTGACAAAGTACTTTCAGTGATGCCTACAATTCACACAAAACCAGAGT
The DNA here is from genome assembly GCF_047370975.1 of Nipponia nippon. NCBI lineage: Eukaryota > Metazoa > Chordata > Aves > Pelecaniformes > Threskiornithidae > Nipponia > Nipponia nippon. The sequence continues at coordinate 95,476,623 of NW_028262358.1, read as the reverse complement.
GGGTCATATTGCTCACCTGAAAGCAGCATGAACTTTCCCTTATGCTAAACTTTTCAACTGAGAATCTCAAAACAGATCATGAACAGAAATTAATTCAGTCTCTGCTTTTGACATTTTGACAGCCAGTGTCTGCTGCAAGAGCATAAAACAGAGGAAAATGCTTCCCTTTGTGCAGTGGGGAAAGCAATGTGTACAAGCAGTGTTGTTAATGTCAGCTTTTACTTTTCCTGTGTACTATCACTCAAATAATACAGGTATCTGGATACTTGAAGGGAGATATTTAGAGCTGGCTTTAAGTTACAAAATTTTATGATGTTGGGAAATATTAGGATTCACAAAAACTTAAATGCTCATCCTCAAAGGATACTACAGCTCTCCATTTACATGAAGAAAAGATTCAGCAGATCAGATTCAGCAAGTGTCTTAGGCTTTGTCATACTGAGAACAGAAGGGCTTAAAAATCAGACTCCTTTGGAGAGACCAAAAAACACATTATTTTTTAAAGTTTTACTAATTACAGCTTGGAATAAATTAGCTACTGAATATAATTTTCAAGCTTTTTCCTTTGTAAGACGTACAGATCTGATATACATTTCTGAGATCTAAAGGTGGTTACTCTATGGCTGAGGTTCACAGGCTATGAAATTGTGAGTACCTACTTCCAGCATTATACATTTAATATTCTTAAAGAGAAGACTTCAGACTGTAGGAGGTGCCACACTGACAGCTTTCAAGCATTACATTCTCTAATTAAAAATAAAAGCCAGTACTGCTGCAAATAAAAGGTATCCAAATAACTTCCCCACGTATTTAGTTTCTGTGACCCATTTTACGGGAAGACAATGACACCATGTGAAGTAGATCTTTAGTATTTCTGTCATGCTGATTAATGTAATTGGAGAAATACAGCTGAGCCTTCCCTGAGGAAGAGGTAAGTTTCCTTAATACTGCAACTTGTTTAAATAAAATAAGAATACAATTAAGCTTATTCAAATGTAAGACTAAATCAGAATGCCATTAACTATTGTTCAGTGCACTGAAGTGTGAAATATATGCTTTTACGTTTGTTGCAAAAACCATGCACTTTTAATATAAAGGCATGTGATGGAATAATACAACAAAGAAAGTAAAAGATAAATAATAGATAAAAATAGCTACAGTCTGTGGCTTACATGCATAATATAATACATGAATGCACATGAGTGAGGGGAAACAAAAGCACCTTTGTAACACCAAAGGAAAAAACAGGGCAGAAATCTAACCAAATTATTTGGCCAGTGTCCCCATCCAAAGTCAGGGGAGGTTTCGATACGATCCCAAGGATGAGATTAAGACACAAACGAGGTCAAATGCCGTACAACCTTTTGAGTATTTTGGTGAATGAAGGGGTGAGGACCGGGTAGGGAGACAGAGGTGAAAAAGAAAGAGAGAGAGAAAAAGAGAGAAAGAGCGTGCTCAGGTGGGTGAGAAGAGAGCCACGTAGGGGAACTAGCTACCGCCACTCCGAGTCCGGCATTGTCCCGTCGATCAAAGGTCCAGTCGGTCCAGCCTCTGTGTCCGCAGGAGCAGCTTCCAAGCAGTGCGTGGAGTAGGACAAAAAGAGAAAGAGAGCCTCAAAAGGTGCACGCCGTCCTTTTATAGGGCCATGCACATGCGCAGAACGGGTCTGTGTACATGCAGTTTGCGCTTCTGCTTTTCGCGCCCTGGTGTCTGCGCAGGCGTGCATGCAGTCCATGGCCCCGCATTTTGCGTCCTGGCCTCTGCGTTTCGCGCCCTGGCCTCTGCGCAGGCGTGCGTGCAGTTCATGGCCCCGCCTTTCACATCCTGGCCTCCACTTTTCGTGCCCTGGTCTCTGCACAGGCATATGTGCAGTCCGTGGCCCCACCTTTCACGTCCTGGCCTCTGCCTTTTGCGCCCTGGTCTCTGCGCAGGCGTGCGTGCAGTTCACGGTCCCGCCTTTCGTGTCCTGGTCTCTGCATGGGCATCCTGTGGTGGTTTCATCAGGGGCTGGATGTCGAAGCCAGAAGATGGTGGTAGAAAGGCAATGTTGAGACAATTCTGGTTCCGTAACAGTCCTCGACAGTCAGCTAATTTTCTGACACTGCCTGAAAAGTATATTGTAGACCACATCAAACAGAAGGACATAAAACTGAGTAAAGGCAATCTGATCCTGCCATCCTATCCTTATGTTCGTCAGCAGCTACCCAGATCAGGTTTAGAGTGCTTTAGCAGCTGTGGTCAAGATCAGGCTCAAATTCTCAGAAGTAAATGATGATACGGTCATGGGTTTGTTATAAACAAAACGGCACAAACCACATATATAGAGCAAAGAGTTTATTATTAGCCCAGTCAATGTTTCAACAGTCTAATAGCCCAAAGAGTTAGTTCAGTTACACTAATATTCACTAATAATCCAAATTAATTCAATGAAACTCCAGTAATACAACTAACTAGTTTTACGGAGGAAAGAAAAAAAAAATCACTTGCCCCCAGTGTTGTGTTCTCCCTTCCTGCGTCCCTGGGGTCCTAACATTGGCAGCCTCAAAAGAAGGAGGAAGAATGAGAGCAGGCTGCAATGAGTTGTCAGCACCTTGATTTCTTTGCTGGGAAGAGCAATATGTGCCTGCTAGGGGTTTCCTCCTGCTATTTGCCAGGAGAATTATAGGGTTGATGATGTCTTCCAGATCAGGATTACGGTTTGCTTGAGCTTGCTTTTATATGTTTCCCTGTCACAGCCCACTTCCTTCTCCTAGATTGGCAGCTGCAGCCTGGCAGTGGTCCCCAGCCCCACCAGGACCCCCCACAAAGGGCTATGGTTTGTCAGGCAGTGATGGGTGTGTGTGTGTGTGTGTGTGTGTGGACGTAGTTGGAAAGGAGGTGTCACCCTTCCCCAGCAGGGCCACCCCCAGAGCTGGAGCAGAGGAGCCAGCAGTCACTGGCATCAGCGCGGGTGTTAAACCAGCAACTCTCAGCTCAGGCCAAGGAGAGGTGGAGACCCTGCACTGCCAGGTCAGTGCACAGCTGGGAGCCTTATAGAAGCAGTCACAAAAGTCTTATTTTCTGGGCTACAGTGGCTCAGACCACTTATGTTCATCTTATTGTTACAGCTCAGGTGTGAGCTCTTTACCTTGCCTTAATTTCTCAGCCTAATTTCTCTTTCTATAAAAAGAGTTGGCCAGCTTAATGAAGGTCTGCCACCTTAATGAAAGTCAGCAGAGAAACAATACCAAAAAGTCTGAGCTGGAGGACAAGCTTGATCCTTAAGCTTCCATGACGTTATAGACACATCTTTAGAAACCCATCATCCAAAGGAAACGTGAAAACATCAGATACCGGCTAAAGAAAAAAACAGTGGTGCACCTCTAAAGACATCTGTTGTGTGTAATCTGAAACTAGATACATTTTTCAAATAAGTTATGATGTATGACAGTAATAATGATTACAAATATAGGCTATGAGAAATTAGAAAATGGTAGTCTTAACCAGATAAGTTTTACCATAAGTATTATGAAGCTTTTTGGCTGAATTTTACCAGGGCCTAACATTTAAAGATGAAGAGTCATGATGTTCTAATTGAAAGTACTTAAAAAGATGTTCTGAATAAGCAGATATTAGTTTTATGCAGCCATGTGGTTCAAGGGAAGAGACCCTTAAACATCATTCCAGCTTAGAAAATTCTGTTTCAAGTCTCTGAGAGTGAGAGGAGAGCATGAGTTTATTCCTGAGTGAAGGTGCAGAGAACAGAAGATGTAGCTGGAGTCGTGCCATTATTCTTGAAATGCAAAGGCAAAAGAGATGGCTGAACATGAGGAGAAAAATATTTTGCATCTTGTAAAAAACTATAACAGTTACATCTGTCAGAGAAAAGAGGTACCAGTGGGGTGTACCTGAGATCTGTTACTTCTTGTGCTACAATGTTGATCTTCTTTAATTGACGCATCAACAAACCAGCACAGGTTGGTATATTTTGCACTGCAGTCAACAGACCTTTTCCCATTGACTTGAATGAACACTACAGTCAAAAGTTCAGGCTGAAGCCTTAGATTATGTCATAGAACCATAGAATCATAGAATCCCAGGTTAGAAGGGACCTCAAGGATCATCTGGTCCAACCTTTCTAGGCAAGAGCACAGTCTAGACGAGATGGCCAAGCACCATGTCCAGCTGAGTCTTAAACGTGTTCAGTGTAGCGGAGTCAACCACTTCCCTGGGGAGATTATTCCAATGGTTGACTGTTCTCATTGTGAAAAATTTTCCTCTCGTGTCCAATTGGAATCTCCCTGCGAGTAACTTGTACAACAACCGTATCAACACCCTTGGAGAAGTCCAGGTAGACAACATCCACCGCTCACCCCATGTCAACCGAGCAGGTCACTTTATCATAGAAGGCCACCAGATTTGTCAGGCACGATCTGCCCTTGGTGAAGCCATGTTGGCTCTTCCCAGTCACGTGGTTCATTTGACTTGTGATGGCTCCCAGGAGGATCCGTTCCATAACTTTCCCAGGGATTGAAGTAAGACTGATGGGCCTATAATTGTCAGGCAGTTATTCCACATGTCTAACATTAGACATCTAGTAATTTTTTCTCAATCAGTTGTACATTGGCAGAAAAGAGATGCAACTATTTTCACCTTATTTTCATGTGTTACTTGTAACTTAACATTCATTTCTAAGAATAAAGTATGTCTAATGTTAATTTCTATGAACTGGTATGATCTCAAACATCCAATTCCAACATACAGGGCAGTGCTATATAAGAAAACTAATAGGAACTTGGAAGAGAAGGGAAAAAGATGACATTCAGCAGAGGCACAAGTTGGGAAATTCAAGATAACACCATAGTCTTCTTGAAAAGAAAGAGGTTAGAAATAGGACTGGCAAGGAAAATGTTGAGAGCAGTTTAGGATTTTAAGTGAACTCAATAGAAAGATTAACAGAAAAATCACTTTACTGGAGGAATCATTGCCCAGAAGAAACTCCTATATTTACATGGGGAGGTGGTAAGAAATCTCTTGCTGTATTAAAAATACTAACAAAATAAGAGTAGGAAGCCAGTATGTGGTGTTTACCAACTTTCTTTTCTTTTTTTTTCCTGATCTGACTGATCAGAACCACAAGGTTCTCAAGGGGCCTCAAATTTTTTACAAAGCATGTACTTTACTGCTTATGATTAAAGATGCAAATATGATTCTATATATTGAAGGAATATAAACTACAAATCAGTAAAGACTGTAAATCAGTGGTGTGAGTGGTGTGTAAACCATACATTTATTTAAGGTATGTGGAAGGAGGCCTGATTAGTAATTAGGGGGTTCTGCTGTGATGTATTTCCAAAACAAATCCAATCATGTAAAAAACACTGCAAAATCTTTTTCCTTTATGATATTTGTTTACCTTAACAAAAACAGCATTCATAGCCCCAGCACCATTTTAAATAAGAATATGCAGTAGTTACTTCCACCTCAAAGGGATGTCTTTTTTTAACTCAAAAGATTCAGGAGCATCCAGCTTTACATGCAGACATTACTTATTCTTGACGTTTTAAATGAGAAATACCCAGTGGTGATGAATGCAAAGGTAGCTAGATGTGTTGCAATTAAGAAAATGAAAGTTGGTCTTTAAACATAATGGGTTTTGAAAGATGGCTTGTTACCTAATGTTGAAGTATTTTCCAATGAAATGTTCATTTGGAGTTCCACTTCTAAAACACTACAAAAGGTTCTGCAGAGACAATATGTCTACTATGGGACAAAGGGTCTAAGTGACAGTGGTGGGTTGACCTTGGCTGGCCACCAGGTGCCCACCAAGTGGCTTTCTCACTCCTACTCTTCAGCAGGACAGGGGGAGAAAATAAGATGAAAACCTCATGGGTTGAGATAAGGACAGGGAGATCAGTTACCAGTTACTGTCACAGGCAAGACAGACTTGCCTTTGGGGAAATTAATTTAATTTAATGCCACTTAATAACAGAGTGGGACAGTGAGAAATAAAAACAAAACTAAAACCAGCTTCTCTTCACGCCCCTCTTCTTCCCAGGCTCAGATTCACTCATGACTTTTCTATCTCTTCCCCACTGGGATGGGGAATGGGAATTGCGATCAGTTCATAACACTTTGTCTCTGCTGTTCTTTCCTCCTCATTCTGTTCCTCTGCTCCAGCGTGGTGTCCTTCCCATGGGATACAGTCCTTTGTGAACTACTCCAGCATGGGCCATTTCCACGGGGTACAATCCTTCAGGAATGGACTGCTTCAGTGTGGGTCCACTACAGGCCACAGTTCCTGCCAGGAGCCTGCTCCAAAGTGGATTCTCCACGGGCTGCAGCTTCCTTTAGGACACATCTGCCTGCTCCAGCATGGGGTCTTCCATGGGCCACAGGTTAGATATCTGCTCCACCGTGGACCTCCATGGGCTGCAGGGGTATAACCTGCGTCACCATAATCTTCACCACAAACTGCAGAGGAATCTCTGCTCTGGTGCCTGGAGCACCTCCTCGCCCTCCTGCTTCACTGACCTTATCTCTTCAGGGCTGTTTCTCTCACATTTTCTCACTCCTCTCTCACTGCTCTTGTGCAGCATTTTACCTTTTCTTAAATATGTTATCACAGAGGCATTGTGGCATCTGGCACCTGCTTGGCTCAGTTTTAGCCAGCAGCAGGTCCATCTTGGAGCCTGCTGAAACTGGCTTTGTCTGACATGGGAGCAGCTCCTGGTGTCTTCTCAAGAAACCATCTCTGCAGCCTCCCACTAACAAAATGTTGCCTTATAAACCCAATACCTTCCACGCCTCTCCTCTGTGAAGTGTATATTTAAGAACTGATATTAAAATATACATTCATCACACAATCTTCACTTACATCCACAAAAATAATTCCTCAAAGTCAAAATAACGTCATCACAACACCGACAGAAATGGACGGTTTACACACACTCCACCCCTCATCCCTTCACCGCAATTACAACAACAAAAACTCCTCACATTTATACTGTTCTCTGGCAATGTCCAGTCCATGTTTTGCTCATTACCTCTCCCAGTAACTGTCCTTATCTTGAATTCCTCCAGAGCCCCAAGTTGGGATCCACAAGAAGGGCTGTGGTGGGTTGACCTTGGCTGGCTGCAACATGCTCACCAAGCCACTCTCTCACTCCCCTCCTCAGCAGGTCAAGGGGACAAAATAAGATGAAAAACTCATGGGTCGAGATAAATGCAGTTTAAGGAAAGAAAGCAAAGGCCACATGTGGAAGCAAAGAAAATAAAAAAGATTTATTCTCTACTTCTCATCAGCAGGTGATGTCCAGCCACTTCCTGGGAAGTAGGGCCTCAGTACATGTGGTGGTTGCTTCAGAAGACAAATTAATAAAGAATGCCCTACCCCATCCCCCTCCTCCTTTCTCGTAGATTTTATTGCTGAGCATAACATCATATGGTATGGAATATCCCTTTGGGCAGTTTGAGTCACCTGTCCTGACTATGTCCCCTCTTGCCTACCCACAGCCTACTGGCCTTTGGAGGGAATGTTGGAGAGAGAGCCTTGATGCTGTGGGAGCACTGTTCTGCAATAGCCAAAACATTGGTGTGTTATCGACATGGTTCTAGCTACAGATACAAAGCACAGCACTATATGGGCTGCTAATGGGGAAAGTTAACTCCATCCTAGCCAGATCCAATACAGTGACATAACAATTATTTGCTTCTTCCTTGCTATTGAAACCACTCTGAAACCCAAGAAAAAGAGATCAGAGAAATCCAGCAAGCCCAACATTGCTTTTGCAATTAACTCAGTTATTGGCAGTTTGTTGTATATGAGATTTTTTTAAGAAGCCTAACTGAAGTGCTTTTAAAATAAAAATGACACTTATACATATTAGATGTGATTATATTATACAAAGATTACATAACTTCTGATAAACTAAATTCATAAAAGTTACAGGAAGTAAATTATGTTGCATTGATTCCTACTTACTGTTCTGTTTGATTTGGGACTAGAAGTAAGATATACACTCTAAACATCTTTCAGAGCTGTCGATTGCAATGCCAGTTGTGTTACACATGCATCTTTTTTTTCTTAAGTGTTTGTAGTTATGAGCATTTCAGTAATATGATTTGATTCTTTTATTTATTTTGTAAGGATTTTTGGGGGAAGTGGCATGTGGGACATAAGGCAGGTAGCACAAAACTTCGATAAACCAGGTGAACTAGAGACCACAAAGAGGTCTGCTGCTTTCACCTTGATTCCACCTTCCTGCAGACTCTCACTATTTATCTTCTATCTTTTGCCAGCTTTTCAGCCATATTTGATTTTGAAGTTATTTATGTTAACACCTCACAGCTTCCACATCTCAAAGCATGGACTAGGTACCTTCCTGATCCACTCCCACAGCCACCCTGAGGAACCCATTTCCATCAGACTCTCCTGCTGGGCTTCATCCTCCTGCAGCCCCTGCCCCTCCCCACTTCACAGGCAATTCAATGACCTTACAGTGACAAGAAACCAGTGACTCAATGAGCTCACAGTGACTCACAGGAAAGACGGGAGGAAACTCTAGTTACTCAGCAGATCCCTAAGGAGACCACAGTGTTTCTGGTCAGCTCCTGTGGATTCTGCTGAACAAATGCATCAGACTCCCAGCATTTCATAGAGAATTAGACTAGAGAGGACCTTGGGGATTATCTCTTCTGATCTAATGCCTACCTTCAACCTGTAGAAAAATCAATGCATTGCAGGTTATTTACTCCCAACCCTTTCCCCTTTTTTTCTGCAGCAGCATAGGTCTATATGTACTTCTCATTCCAGCAATATTTTCCCTGTACTTTCATTAAATGCCTTGCTTTCCTGAACTGTTTTCTTTTTGTCTCATAAACAGCAGATTTCCTTGCTGTTCTTTCTCTGAGGGAAAGGAAATTAAGAAAAATCACATATAGAAATAATACAGATTTTTTTTCCAGGATTTCACCCTTAGTACAAATGAATTACATCAGTCCAAGTATCTTCTTTTTTCTGAGTCCTAGCTTTGTTGGTGTTACTGATGCATACAAATGCTTCTAGACCTGAGGGAAGTTTCTTTTTTAATCTCCTATGATTTCAGTCTGAAACCCATTCTTAGTGTCTGAAACTTTGCAATTGCTCTCCTCTGGCTATGGCATCTGTCGCCACAACCTTCACTAAGAAGTCCACCAATAGATAATCCTATTTCCTATCAATACCAGTGAGCTTAGAAAAGGAAGTGGAAAATGCACTGCTGCAAGAGTAATGAATACAAGAGAAGCCCAGGAGTTTGGGCCTCCATTTTTTGCTTTACTGCATGTTTGTTGTATAACTTTGGTGAGACACATTGCATGTTTGAGTCTCTCTGTAAAAAAAAAGAAATCTTGATATTCACAGAGGTTTTCGGATGACCATCTGCTTCTCTGTTTACAATATGCAGCAGTATAGTACAGTTCACTTTGATGGCTCCTTGTCATAAATACATATATAGAATAATGCTCTTTGGAACAATAACACTAATATCTCAACTAGCAGAAGAGTGAACATATTAAAATGTACTAAGCAGAAAATAATATAACAATGAAAGTCATTTTTCACCTTAATTACTTCTTCATAAAAAATAAAAAAGTTCACTTTAAAAAGCCTTCTAAAATGTTTTCCATGTTTAATCTTTATTCAAAGACACAAAATATTAGTAAGATACCAATTCAAAAGAAGTATCAGGGGTAAGCTGAAAGACTGTAAGAAATTGGAAAAAAGAATTTATCAAAAAATACTCTTAGAGGTTACAAAAATAGAAATAAAGACAGACTTGGCAAGAATGAAAATAGCTATTTGCAAAAGAAATAATATTGCATTTTTTTTTCATTTATTCTCCAAAGAAAATAAGAATAAAAGAATTGGGTTTGCTATCTAATGAAGGTGGAATGTTGTGAGGATAAGCCTGGTAGTGATGATAGTCTGCCTTTAAGCTGTCTGAAGATAGCCCAAAAACTTTGTCTCAGATTTTACTAAGGAGAACAACATAGCAAAGCCAAGTGGGCCATTGAGCCCATATACAAAAAAGAATATTAACACATATCTAATGAGAATAGAATTTAAGGTTTTTTAATATATTTCAGATGGGGGACCTGACTATCAGTCCTATAGTATTCTAGGAATTGGCACACACAATCACAGGTCTAGCAAGCAATGATTGTTAATGTGTCTGCTGAACCAGGGGTAGTGCTGTGTGATTGTAGAAAAGCATATATGCCGTCTGCGTTTAAGAAATGTCAGACAATTCAGTCTGCCCATAGTAGTAAAATAGGCTAGATGTGGCCTGCAGTCCACCGCTTTTAATGAAAGGGACTGAGGGACAGCATTCGTTATTTGGCCAGGGGCTATGTATTTTCCAGTTGTGTACGGCAAGATCGCAGAGCCCACCCTTGCCCTTGGCAGGTGACCTTGATAACAGCATCTGATAAGACAGAAATGTCAGCGTAAGAGTGTGTGTGTAAATCAAATATGCAAAACTGTCTGAGTGGAGATTTGCCCCAAACTGATAGAATTAAAAAGGAAGTTGACCGTCAGCCATATTAAACATTAACCAGGGAATTACAAAGAGATACAAAGGATTCCACCTGAAAACAAGCATAAAAGAAACAAAGAAATTTGTAAAAGGTTGGGGGAGACGCCTTGGAGAAAGGTGAGGAGAAGGACGTGTAACTGGATGGGATGGCAGAGAGGCGACTGGTCGCATCCCTCAGCCGAGCCTGGGCATGGGAGCTGAACTGGCCGCAACGAGAAATTGCCCTGGTTGGGCATTTCTGGACATCACCCTGTGGCATTCCCAGCCTTGCCTGGGCCAGACTCAGCACCTTCCATGGGACACAGGAGCAGCTTGCACCTACCTAGCCAGTGACCCACAGCATGGGAACAATGTGGAGGCACCTCTCATTTGAGTGTGTATGGGCCCACATGGGCTGGTGCCTTAGTGGGGTGTCAGCAAGTGGCAGGGGTGCATGCTCAGCTTGAGCACCCATGTCTCCACAGAAGGATCTATTTGGTGAACCCTCACTCATACACTAGATGGGTTGCATTTCAGTCTCTATGTGTGTGTGTGTGTGTGTGATTGTAGATTTTAGGGATGAGTTATAGAAAGGTTATTATAAAGCTGTAGGTGTTTGTTAACATTTTATGTGTGAAGTATTGTGGTGTATCTTTTGTACTGCTGTTATTGGTCCTAAACATATAATTCACTGATTGACTGTTTATTGCATATTGTTAATAAATCAACAAATTGTTTCTATACTGATTTGACTAAACTATATGGATTGAACCGTTTTTCCATAAGACAAGAAAATTCAGGGAAAAAATGTTGTATATATTGTTTGCCTTTCTTTCTCCACTTCCTATTTCCCTCTATTTGCTGTCCTTCAGGCACAAAAGAAAGTGTGAAGGCCAAGTGGAGTGAATCCAGAAATGATCTGAGATGTAAAGACATGACCATGTCTGGGAGAGGTTGAAGGAGACCAATGACAGACAAGGAATAGAGACACATGCTCAGTGTTAATAAGTCAAAGTTCTCCATGGCTTCACCACTCACATGAATTGTATGCTCCTGCTTTAGAAAAGTTTTGATCAAAAGGTTGAAGATATACATAAAAAATGGCATGAAGATTACTGAATGTGGATCACACCTGACCAATTTTGTTCATCTTTGAAGGGCACTACTGACCTTTTTTTAGATAAAAGAAGGCAGCAGATCTAATCTGTCTGGATTGCAGATAAACACTTGCTATGGTGCCACACAGGAAAAGCTAAGTGAAGCTGGAGAAAAGGACTGAAAGGGAAACTGAGTAGGGAGAGAGAAGTAGCTGAAGAGTATGCACGGATACATCATACTGAAAGAGAGCTACTAAACTGGACAGAGAAGCCTAATGAAGTTTTAAAAGTTAAAATTTTGTTATGGACAAAAAATAGGAATACAGCATATATGTGAAGCTGAGAATTCATTTTTAGTCTGCTTAAAAGTTTTAACAGTGTAGCCAAAATGCAATAAACATTGTTATTAGTCCAGTTATAATGATACTAACACTCATTGTCCAAATTATCTAATCAATACAAAACGGATCTTATTAGTAGTATTAAAGGTAGAAGTCGCTACATATGACGAACTTCCCAGTATCTATCCCTTTCCCCTGATGTTGTGTTCACCTTTCCAATATTCCTCTATGTCCCAAGAAGGATGGTTTTAGATGGAGGAGGAGACATGTAGCAAGTTTTCAGCATCCTGAGGTTTCTCCAGGGAGGCCTATGATAGTCATGGTGGAGGAGTTTCCTCCTGCTCAGACTTGGGCTTTTCTTGGGTTTATTTTTCTCATTTTTTTCATCACAGCCCCCTTCCCTCTCCCTCTGCAGCCTGGCAGTGGCCCCCAGCCTTCCCCAGCCTCAGGTACACAAAGAGCTATTGTTTGTCAGGCAGTGACTGGAGGAGGGTGGTGGGGAGGGATGTGTGTCACCCCCTCCCCAGTGGGGCCACCTCCAGAGCTGAAGCTGAAGCAGGGGAGGCAGCAGTCACTGGCACCAGTGCAGGGGTTAAACCAGTGATTCCCAGTCCAGGCCAAGAGGAGGCTGAGTCCTAGCACTGCTGGGTCAAGGATGTGATTTTTTAATTGGTAGTGGCAAAATCATATTTCCTAGCTATGGAAATCCTCAAGAAATAGCCATGGAGTGATGCTATCCAGCTTTCTTTTTAATTTTTTGGGCACAAAGTTTAGGTATGTGCTGATAAAATTTTATGATAGGTTACACTGGGAGGAAGAATTTGCTTTAGCTGAGAACTGAAGCAATAGAAATAGAACAGAAACAAACACTGAAGACTAAAATGTCTTTCTTTTAGAGACTAATGAGAAGAATTTCTTCAAGAAGCCATGGTCTCATTATCTGGAAACTGCTGAGAAATAGAAAAATCTGCATATATTAGTCATTGAATGTCTACAAGATGCCAGTGTGACATAATAAAAGTGGAAAAATGATCCTACAATTTGTCAGACTAGGTTTTTCTTACTGAAATAAGGAATTATTAGCTTCATTGTGTGTAGCATGGATCTTTTCTGTAATAGTATACACAGTTTTTGACCCGCCAAGTAGTTTGGGAAGGTGACCGCAGACTGGAACAAGAACAAGAATGCCTCGCAGTAGCAGGGATCAAGAACTGAGCCTGAGATGTTGGCTTTGTAAAGTTCCTGGGCAACAGCCTTTGAATCTAAGAACACCATTGAGTACCCAGGTGTGCTGGGAAGTGGCTGTTGCAAGACTCCCTGAAAGGCAGCAGCCTCTTTTTGTCTGCAGATGAGCTAACTTCAGGGGAGAAGTACTCAATGACAAATACTAGATTTAGAGCTTCTCACCTCCCACCTGAAAGCAGCAATCACTACTGCTTACTTCCAATGAACACCTGTGAGAGTATGTTGCTCTAGTTTGTGTGCAATTAAAGACCACCTGTTTGCATGCAGGAGTTGTTCTCAACTGTTTCCCACAGCTGAGACCACTGCTTATTCCCTTCCAGCTGATAGATATTGCTGCAGCCAGCCATGTATCAACATCAAATTCTGCATGACTATAGCAAGGCTGATTATACTAGTGGTCAGCAGTCTCAACCTGAAAGAAACTATTAACAGAACCTTCTAAAATAAGACCCCATGGAAATGTTCCTCTTCTCCTTCATACCTGGTAGGGAGCAATGAACAGCACTGCCTTTTCATTGAGACAAGTGTCTGACCATGAATGGCATGATGTTGGGGTAATTAACAGCTGCTTAAACAGATGGCTAAAGAACAACAGTTCTTTAACCAACCCTCAATCATAGTTTTCTTAATTATTCACCATTCTGGCTAGGGTGTTTATCAACAGAATACCCAGCATGGCACAGAGGAGGCTACAACACAGCAAAGCATAATCAGTGCTTCTGACCTGTAAGAATTTCATGTTAGGTAGTGTTTCAGACAGAGGTAAAGGTCTTGGGCTCAAGGCTGAGTCAAATATACATTCTAGGAACAGCTTTTGTTGAAAATAAGAATAAAAGGCTGAGATAAGGTTATTGTTTGCAAATGCACAAGGACACCAAAGAGCTAATTCATGCTGGCAAATGAACAAGTAGGTATAAATTCATCAAGAGAAAACTTATCCAGAAAATTAAAAGAAGGCTCCTAATCACCAGCAAGTGAGGTCTGAGGAAGTGGCAGGAAGAAACCCAGCTTATTTAAAATTATGTTTATAAATCAGGTAATTGACTATGACAAAAGAAAACTGGATTTAGTATTTTAAGAAATTCTTTCAAATTATATGTCCAATATTCATGGGAGTTTTAGATACGATCTTTACAGTGCCAAAAGCTGCAGTAGGTCTTGTTCTTCCTATATGAGATCTGCGGGTCAGTTTCTGTTATTGCAGCAATGCTCAATCATCTGCTTGGGGGTTAGGCAGTTTGGGCCCTGCCAGCAAGCCTTTAATCGTATAGGTAATTTTAAGTCTTATATGCATCAAGACATCTATGGGTCAGACAGCACCTGAGTGGGAAACCTTCCTGAAATGGCAAGGTAAGATTTGCGTGATAAAGTCCTTCTGTGGCTTTAATCCAAAATCCTTTTGCAATTCTCTCTGAGTTATGAGAGTGGGGAAAAAATTCAATTCCCGTTGCAAAAGTGATCCAAGGGCTGTCACGCTTCTGAGAACAAAGCTAGAGCAAAACCACCCCAGTTCAAAAACTTGACATGGGCAAAATCCTAGCTGATAATTTTTTGAGTGGATTAGAGAGGATTAGAGAAGAGAGAGAGGTAGAATAAAAATAAGAAGATAAGAAATTTTTCTTTAAGTCACTTCTGAGCATGGTAAATTGGTACCTCTAAGATTTTTCACAATGCCAAAAGAAACACTCTCTTTTTTGACACTTCACAGTCCAAATGTCCAGACTGAGCAGCATTTGCAGGCTATCCTTGGACTGTAGTCAGGGCTCAAAAGAAGGAACAGAAAATGAAACTAAATACTGATATTTAAAGATTTTTAAATGACTGCTTCTGCTCTTTTTCTGGTATTGTGGTTTACATCTTTTCTTTATTTTTTTCTGTGTATGATTTGATTAATGAAATATTAATACAGTGCTGATGTAATATGACTTTCTACTGGAAGTAGAGTTTTCTGTCTTTTTTAAAATCCTGTATTACCATCATTAAGAAATATTGCACTTGCATTCATCATAACTTGATAACTGATGGAAAGTTCAGCTCATAGATCTTACTGATATTCTTGATTTTTTTTCTTTGTGTAAGTGTCAAGCCTACTTGGTATCTTTAAATAGCTTCTTTCACTATTTGTGTGTGTGAATTGTGTGTGCATCAAATGAAACATCTCTCTTTCACAGAAACATATTTACAGACTTTTTTTTCCTTCCTTTTTGATTTTTGCTATCCAAATATTTATTTCCATTCTCGTTCTGGGTATTATTTCCTTGCCTTAAAACTGGTGGAGACCTAGGCTTTGCAATAAATGGGAGGAAAATAATAAACTGTGAAAGAATGTATAGTAGGTAGATAACACACTGTCCTGGTTTCAGCTGGGACAGAGCTGATTTTTTCTTCCTAGTAGCTGGTATAGTGCTGTGGTTTGGATTTAGTATGAGAATAATGTCGATAACACACTGATGTTTTAGTTGTTGCTAAGTAGTGCTTACACTGGTCAAGGACTTTTCAGCTTCCCATGCTCTGCCAGGTGCACAAGAAGCTGGGAGGGGGCACAGCCAGGACAGCTGACCCAAACTGGGCAAAGGGCTATTCCATATGAGGTCATGCTCAGTATATAAACCAGAGGGAGTTGGCTGGAGGGCAGTGATAGTTGCTCAGGGATGTGCTGGGCATCAGTCGGCGGGTGGTGAGCAATTGTATCGTCTATAACTTGCTGTGTATATTATTATTGTATATTATTATTATTATTATTACTACTATTACTACTATTCTATTTTATTTTGCTTCAATTATTAAACTGTTTTATCTCAACCCACGAGTTTTCTGACTTTCACCCTTCCAATTCTCTCCCCCATCCCACTGGGGTCGGGGGAGTGAGCGAGCAGCTGTGTGGTGCTTAGTTGCCAGCTGGGGTTAAACCACCAATAAACATATTGACAGATTTTTTTTTCCTTCCTTTTTGTTTTTTGCTATCCAAATATTTATTTCCATTCTAGTTCTGGGTATTATTTCCTTGCCTTAAAACTGGTGGAGACCTAGGCTTTGCAATAAATGGGAGGAAAACAATAAACTGTGAAAGAATGTATAACAGGTAGATAACACACATGAAGTTTGAGATTGGTTAGAAGATCTACAGAAACTTTTTTTTTTTTTTTTGTGGGAATGTGTATTGGTAGTTAGTGAAAATCTTCTCTCTTCAGATACCTAAGAAAAAGCTTTGGCTTCCTAATCAGCCTAGAGTATTTATCCTGTAATGAAAGTAATATTTCACTCTCATTTGCACAAAGCATGTATATGTACGTCTTGTGAAGGATATTAAATGGGAATGCTGTGGAATTGCTTCTTTTTCTATACAGGTTCCAAACTCAGCTCTGTAGGTCCTTGCCTGTACCTATCCACTGGCAGATTTTTCTGCATAATTTAAAATATGCTGGTTTCCATTCTATAACCTTACATCTTTGCCAGACAATAGGTTCCCATGACTGACTCAGAGTCAACATGGTAGGTTACACTCTGGTGCAGGTGGGTTTGCACTAAATTGAAGTGGTTGAAGGGAGACCCCAAATCCTGCTCTGCTGACTGTTGTCATCAGAGTAACCTCTGGCAGAGGAGCCG
This sequence comes from Nipponia nippon, assembly GCF_047370975.1. NCBI lineage: Eukaryota > Metazoa > Chordata > Aves > Pelecaniformes > Threskiornithidae > Nipponia > Nipponia nippon. Next base: position 95,459,799 of record NW_028262358.1, on the reverse strand, counting down.
TAATAATTAGTAGTAAAGTTGGAGAAAACACAACTTCCAGTTATTTATTTAGGGAAAATGAATCAGAGTCCCTTGATAGTTAAGAGTATGTTTGGAAATTTTTATTGTACTGTTTGAGGTGAATTAAACACACATTTTTGCTTAAATAAATATATTTTTTAAAAGTATTAATGAACAACGCAATGGACAGAGTCTTACTGCCATAAACAGTTCTATAAGGAGCCTGCAAAGATATGTCACAAGCCAATTCCTTATATACACTTGCACCAGCATCAGTCCTTTGAGTGTTGACACGGAGTGCCTCATCTTGGTGTTGGGTCCATCCCCCATCACCACCTCTGCTTCCCAAAGGTAGCCCCTGAGCACTTGCATTGCAGAATGGCTACAAGCCAGTGCTGTGGCCATTTCTTATCTCATCACCAAGGGAAATTTCACTCCCTTACAGGGAGTCATTCTGTCTCTGGCTTTCCTGCTTCCAGCCAGTTTAACCCCTTTTGCAGTTGGGCCTTCTTGCTCTCCATGCCCGATGATTCCTTGGTCACAAGTTACCACTGTTGAGAAGTTTTGATTTTAATTTCCCCTTCAAGTATCTGAAGGTACTTCCCCCTCAGCTGCTTCCATTCTTAAAATAAGGATGACTCTAATTCAGCATTGTATCTGATATTAGCCACATCTGATAATCAGTAGGGCTTGCAGACAGGTGGAATGGATGAAGCTCATTTCATGTCAAGAGGAACATAATACTTAAATTGTACACAGACCACCTGGTTCTGAATTAGGGCTTAGTTTGTTGCAGAGCAGCTCCCTTGCTGTGGTGTCTTGAAAATCAATCATTGACAATAGCCAGGAGCAGAAACCTAGGCAAAGATTATAAGAGGTAGGAAAGCATACTGTGATATTTCCCTAAGTAGCTGTGATTAAAACTGCCAGTCAGATTCTTGCTACTATATGTAGAAAGCTTAGAGGTGCCTTAATGAGGGAAGTCTAATATCCCTATTCTTTCTGCTTCCATTAGAAAGGGCATTGAAAACACTCAACCTTATATTCCAATACTCTGACTTTAAACCTGATGCAATCCTATTAAGAGCAGCAAATAGTACTTGTGAGTCTTTCCTATGGAAAACAAACAAACAAAACAACCAACAAAAAAACCCACCAAAAAACCAAAACCAAAACAAAACAAAAAAACAAATATGAAACACGCTATAGGAAATCAGAAAAGCAAAATCAGAAAACCTGGAGCAATGCAATGAAGCATTAGGACCAATTTGTTTGTTCATGAGGAAACAGAATGATTAGGATTTAAATAAAAATTTCAAATGTGCTTTTGTAATATATGCAGATTTCTATCGTGCCCACTTTGCAGTGGTGTCATTATGCTAGAGGGAAAAGAAACAGATTTTAGATGGGAAAATAAACCTTTTTTCTTTATTTCTGCTTGGTTGAATACTTATATTTTGCTAAAATTCACCCAGTGGGAGAATACGTACATTTTAACTTTAATCTTCATCACAATAAGCTGTGCTCCAGACAGAGATAAATAACGGTTGATCTATCTAACAATCCGTCCATCCAAGTTCGTATCCTAAATTCCTCATTAAAGTATTTGAGAGCCTCTTGCCAGACATAAAAGTATAACTATTACGTTTCCTCATTCTGTCTTTTTCCATACCCATTTCATTGCAATAGCAGTAATAGCTATGTAGTTATGATTTATTTTGCTGGATGTCTAGGAATATCAGATGGTACAAACTACAGAACTTATTAGATCCTCTACTCATAAAACTGCTGAATACTATTTATACTTAGGGAGGTGGCAGTACTAATGCATAAGTGTTTTTCATCATCCATCTATGTAGGCTCACATATTGGCAGTCTTCACCATATTATCTGAGTGCCTCCATAATGCCTGAGCACTCCTTACTATATTAGGTTATTAATACTAAGTGACTGCAGGTTGGATTCCAACCTCACTCCTTTTTTAGGTGTTTTTATTTTTGCAGCTCTACTTCAGTGGAATTGTTCTTAATTTACACTTATCTTCTCTGGAATAAGCTCCTAATATTGGATGGATACAAGTGCAAGCAGAAGCATGCCACTCTTAGTATCATTTTGATTACTCTCATACAATATTACACTCTGATTTTTTACTTATCTTGAAAATTATTTATAAACAAGTGCTAAACTAACAAATACAAATGTTATTTTGCGTAAGTGGAATCTGTGGGGACATGTGTCCCACAAGGACAGTGAATAATGAAAAAAAATGCAGGAAGAAGAAAAGTACATTTTGTTAATGACTTTTAGTATTAGTTTGTTAATAAAATACATGGTTAAGAGAGAATTATCCTTTGTTCAGAAGATGACAGCATATTTCTTATGAAGTTATATATGACAGCACTATGATGATATTTCAAAAGTATTTTCAGGTGTTTATTGGATATTTTTACCTTTTGTAATAAAATTTTGTAAGGATGGACTGAAATTAAGGAAGAAATATATTAAACATTTGACCTGAACCACCCCACCTTATCCCCACCTTCCATAATAAGTTTCCTTGTATTAGTCAATTCAGATAATGATAGGAAGTAGTAAAAAAGATTTCTGCCCTTTAACAAAGATATCCTTTGGGAGAAAAATGATATTTCAAACCATTGCTTTAGTGTAAGGGTACTGCATAATGCTGCAGAGAATGGAGAGAAGAAAGCATGACAATGAGGAACTAGTCAGGCAGTTTTGACACAGCCTTTGTCAAGGGAAATGTAAAACAAATGAGCATATCTGTTCAATATCCATCAAATAATGAGAGTGTCATATGAGTTCCAGGTCTATGTTGACATAGTTTGAGCAGAAGGTCAAGGAAATATTCACAAAAGGGAATGCTCACTGTTTTTTAAAAAATAATGTGCAGAGTTACTCAGGACCACATTATACAGTTCTTACTCCTATTGGTATTTACTTGTGTAAATTGTCCTCTTGGAAAATAGGACTACTTTCATGGGTAAACTTTTGATAGCATAAGAGCTTCATTATCAAGCTCTTTATATTTTATTGCTGTATTTGGCAATAATTCCATAGTAATATTACAAAGAGACCAGTTTGAGAGCACAGCCTGGTCCTTGGCAGTCTCTGGAATATAAATAATGCAACACTCTGCACAGATAAATTAAAAAAAAGCAAAAAGTCTGTTTATTGGTTTTGATTGTTTTTTTCCAGAATCATGTTGGTTTTGACAAGATTTCTCAAGTACAAGACACAGTTCTGAAGCAGTTCAGAGAAAGAGCGAGTAGGTCATCAGTGGTGATGACATAATTCAGAGGATGTAATTCAACTTAGCCTTCTCACTTATTTGAGAATTGCTTATCCTCTGGGCCCTCAGACCAGTTTTTCTCACTGTAGGTGGTCCAACTAATTTAAAAATTAAACATTTATTAGACATCAGTGTCATAACTATAATCCTTTTTTAGGACTAACTATGGGAGAGAGAAAAAGCTAAAAGTGACTTTTCTATTAACCTCTTCTCTCTCTCTCTCCCTCAGAAGCCATTGTCATTGGGAGAGCAAATGGTGTCAGCAAAGAAGTAGTTTCTTTCTATTCTCTCTCTGTTGAAGGCTTTAGGCACCAATGCATGGTTAAAAGGCTAAGACATGCAGTCTTCACTTTCTCTTGAAAACATTTGAAGTGTTTTGGTTCTGTTTCCCATCTGACTGGAAAAAAAAAAAAAGAAACAAACAAACAAAAAAACCCCAGACAACCCATCATATATTCACAATATAGAGAATTATGCTAAGCAGTTGATTGCTCTTCTGCAAATGGCATTAGGTTAAATTTCTTCATTATATATTCCTTTGAAATAGGATTACTGAGTAGGTCTCAGTGCTTCTGTGCAAACTTTCTGCTCTGCCTCTACCCAAAACAGAAGTCTTCACCACTTAGTGTTGGATCTACAGGTTCTAGCAAAGCAAAGGCTCCAGAAGAGAGACTATATTCTATAAAATAGAATATTACTATTTTTCTGACATTAATATTAATAATAATTCCTTTAAAATGCTTTCTTGGCACTTTATTTATGTAAAAGGTCTGTAGTTTTATGAGTTTACTGATTGTTTCCTTTATTTTCTGTGTTACTGGATTGTTCCAGTACTAATCTTCCTTCCCTCTTTTTTCCTTCTGTTCTACTATCCATTACAAAATCCGTCTTGAAATACAATAATTAAAGTGAGCTCTAAACAACAAAACAATCCTCCCATACCCCAAAACCTGAACCCTTTCTTACAGACTTTGTTCTTCCTTAGCATAACATCTAGTTCTAAAATTCAAGTGGGATTCACCAGTCTTTCTTTTCATTTCACCAACACCAACTCTGACTGGCCTTCCAGAATCAAAATGAGCAGCCCACTACATGAGTGATACATGAATTCGTGCACAGCCTTTCTTTCCCTCATTATTAGTTATGTGTCCTGAGACCAACTCCCAGTTAAGCAAAGTAGCTTTTCCACTTTAAAAAACACTAAGTACTCCACTCCCATAATTCAAGATGATCTTTCCTCACCCATGTCCAGCTGCAACTCACAATCCTGCCCCTGGCAGTATGCCTCACCACTAGTCTCCCCAGCATGCTGCTCTGCCTTATCTTCAGGTGACTCCCTGAAGAACGGGTAGGGCCAGCAGCTTGCTTTGGCCCTAATCCTCAGAAAGGGGGGTGTGGAGCTCCGTCTTGGGTCCACCATCCCGTACAAGAGCCAACAGCTCACTAGGCATTGCTTTGGTGAAACAATTATTTTTTCAAATGTGTTATACCAGTCCAATGTCTTGTGTATTTTCCTAAATCCTTCTCCAAAAAAAATTATGCTGGCCTTATAATGTAAATAGCTAAAGAAGCTGAGTAGTAGAGACTTGCACCTTTGTATGGAGTAGCCTTATGGATGAATAATTACATAGGGTTATTGTAGATGTGAATAAAGACAAAAGAATATCAAGATTTGTAAATACTTCATCATTACAGTTGGTACTTTAAAACTGACTATACCAACCCTTGAAAATAACTTCTTTTCACAATTCAGAGAATTTTGGATATGAACAAGTTTAAATTATGTACAATGTATACAAATTTTATTTTGCATGTTTTGAAAACTATAAGCAATTCTGATTCCTTATTTTAATAACAGGATCATCAATAACATGCACTGTGCTTTCATTCAGCAAAATGTTCTTCAGTAAATATATCACTGTACATTACCAGAGAGAAAAATGTTGACTCTGTTAAATGACTATATCTTATACAGCTTTCTGTAGGATACATTCTGTACTCACTTTACAGCGATACTGCCTTAGACTGATAGTTCAATTTAGAGTCTCTGCAACATGATTCCTAAATACCACATTTGAAGTGAGAAGCTGGTAAGCATGTCATAGTTTTCTAAAAGCATGATAGTTGCAGCATCTGTTAGTTGTCCCAAGACTATTTTTGATCATTATGTGTGTACAAAAAATACCATACTTTTGGAAGGCAAATAGACTCTAGTAGTTTATAATGTCACCCAAAATAGAAAAGCAGTGCATATCTCTACAATCACGAAAAAAAAGATCATTTTAAGCTTTCTACTGAAGATGCCTTTTCCCAGGTGGTCAATTGCACTTGTCATCTGTTATTTTGGAAAATGCACAGAATTTAATAGATGAGGTATATCAAACTAACTACATTAGGAACATACCAGCTGTCAATATGGCTTCAGCCCAACAGCATCTTTTGGGAAAAGCAAATTCCAAAATGTAGACAGTATACTATTAGTCTGATAGAATGATTATAAGTTTCGCCATCTGTTGCATATTTCACAATTAATTGTGATTTGTATCAACAGATATTTTCTAAAACCCATGTTTTCTTTTTTTATACAAGAAACAAGCAGAACAGCAACAGGTTGTCTCAAGTAATGATGTACCAATACTGGAGCTAAATCAGATAAGCTTCACCCTGGTTTAACAAGGTAGATATCTAGGGTACTAATTACAGTAAATAGATCTAAAAACATTAGTGTCAGTACAGAAAAATTACAAACCAGAATTATCTATCTTTGCTTGAAAAACTTACTGATTTTGCTTTTCAAAGCTATTCCATTGTGCAGTCATATACTATTTATGTTTAACATTTCAAAGTCCATCAGTTGAATGCTATTGGATTTTAATTACAGGAACCTATTTAATCAAACACAAATGTAAAAGCTACAAACATTTCAAAATGTTCCATGGATAGATCTAAACTACAGAGGAATTGCTTGCATGTAAAATTAAATGCCTAGTCAATGCATTTAATATGAAGCATCATGACAGTGTTTACAGTTATATAACAAAAAATAAAGAAAAAATTAATTGGATTTGAGTCTTAGACTTTGGGGGTTTGGGGGTTATTTTTTGCTTATATTCTTTTGTCTACCTTATAACACTGCTTTGTTTGTTTCTTTGTTTCATTCTTTCTTCCTTTATTTCTTTCAACATGATCTCTGTCTGTTGCCAAGTGAAAGGCCTAGTTCTAGTCCCAGCTACTATTCTTCAATTTTGGCTTTTTGCTTATGACATTAATAGGCTCCATACATGGCTATGAGTCCACTGCATTTATTTAGAAGTGAGATGAGACACACAGAAGCAACTTCATGGTCAGACAAGTCTTTGATAACATTTGTAACACTAAAAGCAGAAGTCAAATATTTTTGAAAGAAGTCCTAGAAATATGATATTATTTAAATTACTTCATTCTTCTCATCTTAAACTAACATTTTACTTTACCTGAAGATAAGCCATCAGTCATATCAGCTTTGTGCAAAGTGACTGAACAGGGCTTAAAGCAAAAGTTAAAACTAACAACAGGTACTTCATATTGCCTAAGCCATAACCTGCATTTAGACAACATTTAGCTTTCTCAAAAGCTTCTCTAATTACTTGCAGATACGAATTACCTCAAACATGGAGCAGGGAGAAGGGAACTGGTGTCAGACCCAAATGATCCTCAGAGATGCCATTTTACCAAAGACTTTGTATGAGGTTTGTTTCTTTTACTAGCACCAAAGTTATGTAGAACTTTACATAGTAAAAATAACATCTCAGTTTTACCCATTGGTCCATAGGTAACAGTATCATTAAAAAAAAAAAAAAAAAAAAAAAAAGAGACAGAGACTAAAAAACATTCTGTGTATGATATACACATATGTGTATGATATCTTCCTTAATAAGCAAATTGCTGCATTTCACATAGGCCTTAGTTTCCAAATGACTCAAAGTGTGTAAACTCAAGTAGGGAATACTATAATAATCTAAGCAGATGACAAACGCAAGAAACGCAGTAGCAAGGAAAGAGCTTCAGACAAGAGGCCACATCATCCTAGCCAAATACAAATGAGTAAAGCTGCCATAGCTTTCTTTCAACAGTAATTGTGAAGATTACCGGAAATCTGATTTGCAAATATTAGTGATGAATGAGGGGGAATCATGTGGGTGCATTCAACATTTGTGATATTTTTCTGTTGCTTTATCACAGAATCACAGAATGGTTGAGGTTGGAAGGGACCCCTGGAGGTCATCTGGTCCAACACCCCTGCTCAAGTAGGGACACCTAGAGTCACCTGCCTAGGACTGTGTCCAGACTTATTTAATTACCTCTAAGGAGAGACACTCCACAACCTCCCTATCTTGCCTATCAACCCCACCTCTATTTTCTCTCATTGAACTAGAGGCAGCTTGCTTTTATCTATATCCCAAACAAAACTATAGACAGGAGAACCACTGAGTTGGAGTACTCCAGAGACAAAGACAGACAAAAAGAAAAATCTTTGTCTTCCTTGTATCGAAGAAACTATAATTTCTGCTTCTTCCCCTGCTATTTTTGTAGCTTCATTAACTGATTAACGAAGGGAAAATAAAACAGAACTCTGCAGAGCCTAACATGAGAGTGCCTTCACTACAGGAAATGGCTGTCTAATATTCAGAAGTCTCTGGAAACTCCAAGAAATAAAAATGAGGCCATCTTATTACAGTAAGTTCACTCTTTCTCAACTTGACAGCCATATCAATTCATGACTGCTCAGATCATTGGAGGAATTTGATGATATCTACACTAGTATAAGGATTTTTTTTTCCTGGATTTTTTTGTTAGTTTTTTTGTTTGTTTTGTGGTTTTTTTCTTCACTGTTTGGCAATCAGTCAGCACAGCAAATGTTATCTTTTAGGACACCAGTTATTAATCTAATAACTAATACTTACCAAACTCAGAGCCAGATGAAAAACAGGCTTTCAATTTATCAGGAAAAAAGCAATGTCCTTTCCAAGATATATGATGAAAGGTAGATATACTGACACTAATAGTTTTTTGAACATTTGCTGTGACAAGAACTTTTTAGAAGTTAGTATCACGTCCGTTAATACCAGAGCTAACTTCCCCAATTGGTCTTTAAGCTACATATGAAATTTTATAAAAGATATAGAATTCTACAGGAAATATGTAGAGAAATATATCTGATCCTTTATAATTTCTTTTATGTTTATGAAGAATTTGATTGAGAGGGTAAATTTAGAGGGGTGGGGGTTTTTTTCTTATTTTTGTGTAAGGGTCTAAGTTTCTGGTGCTGTCATTAGGAAAGATCTCTATGTTTTACAAGTACAGTCACCAGGCCACCACTGTGTCTGCATGGATATGGAGAGAGATTATTACAAATGCACAGCAGATTTTTGTCAAGCAAAGTTACCTAGATACATTTCAAATGAATTGCCAAGGTTATTGCATTGCTGGCATACAACCAAAAAGCTTTGCTTTTGCCCAGTCCTATAAAACTATTTTATAATATTAATTATTAAACTGCAGCATTAACCAAAAGCTCATATATGGATATTTTTGGTTTAGAGAAAACACAGTTACAACAGATCTTGAATGATTTTACATTCTGGTGACAAATTCAAACACTATAGATAATATTCTATATGAGCAAGACACCTACTGTCATGCTCTGCTTCTCTAAGACATTCCGTGTTTCCCATTGATTAGTGAAACATCACATTTTTCTTTTTAATTATCAAGGCCTTTAGACTAATATTTTAATTCTTGGTCATTATATAGAGCTACCGGTCAACTGAGATTCATGTTCTGGCAACAGCCTTCTCTTCCCTTTCTCCTCACAAGCTCTGGAGTTCAAAGAGCTATATCAATCATATTTTCAAGCCAATTACATTAATCTGGTTCTTTTGGATGCCCTTAACAGATCTCTGAAAATGAAAATATGTCAGCCTGCTAGGAACTGAATCCAGATTCCTCACTTAATGACAGAACCTGCCAGGGACTTTGCTGCTTCTCTATCTCTCTTTTTATCCTTTGGTCAAACAGCAGCTCCAGTAATGTTCATTGCCCTTCACTTTCTGTAAAGCAGCTCCTTCTATTTTGTTTTTTGAAGTTAGCACCACGTCCATTTATCTGTTTATTATTTTCCAGTTCTCTCTTCAATTTTGGAGTAACATTCAAGCCCCTTTCCTTACAGAACATACTACTTTCTCAAGGATATGGCAATGAAACATTGTTTCACAACCACTGATTTTGGTATCTTTAAAAAAATTTACTGCAAAATAGAATAGTGAACTTAGATCTGTGACTTTTCAACTTTTTAGCTCATTCATTCTCTCTTCCTACTTTTCTACTGCATAAGCAGAAGTTGTATTTCTAGATCAGCAGTCTTTCCTTTGCAGGTTATTTTCTACAGAAGTACGTAAGCCTAATCCATTCGATTTTGGACTGTTGGTGTCTCTCTGTAGTGGTAACTCCAGCAGTTATTGACATTCTTTTCTGCTATGTGCTGGCAAAGAAGCACTAAGGAACCCTGATATCACCACTACCTGTAAGGACTTTTGTAGAGCTGATTATGAGAATTCCAGAACTCAGTCTGAAAGGATGCTATCCAAACAGTAGCGCCCAGACTCATAGCACTTCTTTGTCTGTTGACATTAGAAATTTAATCAATTTTTATTCTCAAACTGCACTTCTTCTCTGTGTTGTCTTCTGTTGTTTGAATCCATTCTTCCAGGGATTAGTAGCAACCTAGATGTTAATTTTAAATACAGAATTCATGTTTAGATAAGACATAAAAGCAGCTGCCTAATTATAACTGTGACTTTTTTTCCCTGAAAAGCCAAGTGTCCTGCTGTTGTCATAAACCAAGACTGTTGGCCATTTAATACTATAACCGTGTATCTTATCCATTCTGTTTGTAAAGAAATTATGTTGCTACTGAATTCCTGTCCCAAATCACAGAAGGATGTTAAATATTTTTATTTCACCTCTGTGAAGAAGTGAGTTCTGTAATATTATGTCATTTATAAGGTTGTTGGGACAAAAAAACCCAAACAACTATGCAAATATCAGATAATTCAGAATAGTAACTTAGTTCTTAGAATTTGAATAGTAAATATTTTTATACTGGGTGTCTTTGGTAATGATTACTCTTGTATTTTCTGCCTTTTTTCAAATTCATTGCCAGAGGCTGATAAAGAAGAACCCATGTGAAAAAGAAAACAGCGGTCTGCACTAAAGGTGTAGCTTGAACGAAATGTCAGAATGAACTTTCCTTCCCTACAATTCATTTCCTGTCTCCCACTGTTCTAGCCAGCCAAAAGGTATACGCAGTAGCCATACTACTTTTAAATGTGTGACTCCCAAAATGGAAAGAATTTTATGCATGGCTGCCACTGTATCTGGCAGTGAGTCAGGGGCCTATATTCCCTGGACAGAACTAGGGAAGATTTCTGTGTCTCAGAGTAGGATCAAAAATGGCCAGCATGTTGAACAAGCAGCTGGTAAATTAACATTGAAAACAAACTGTTGCAGAACTTCCACCTCAGTCTAGAATTTGAGCTGAATTTTGGGCAGTTGCCTCTTCTACTTCAATTCTTTAAGAATAAGCAGGATCCACTTTTAAAACCTACTGCTGGTGCTATTTTGCATTTTTATACAGTAGATGCCAGAAGCATTTCTGCAGGGATTGTTTACCTGGGCTCAGTGGTATTCTCAAGATGTGAACTCCTGCCTACCCAGGGAGAAGCCTGAGCACTCAAGTGTAGCCAGTGCACAGAAAACACAACATCTCAGTCAAAAAACACAGGCTACAAGACAGAGGCAGAATCTGGAAATAAGGAATCTGTCAACCAAGCAAGTGCCTGAGCCAGTAGGCTTGTATTTAGATGCTTCTTAAGATTACTGTTCTTGCCCTGAGGATTCTTGAGTTGGTCACCGTGCAATGGCTCAGCTTGACATAGATAGAGACAGAGATTGATCTCTACCTTCTCCCCTCTTCAGGCAACAGCCTTAAAGGTTAATAAACTTGTATGGAAAATATGAACTTGAATGTTCTTCTCTTTAACTCCCATTGCTTTCAGTCAAAGCTATAGGAACATGTAGATGTAGACTTCCTGAGTGACCTTCATCTCCCCCAATAGAAACACATGTGCTTTTTATTTGAAGTATAAAAGCAAGCTGTATATTAAGTACTGCACCATAATATTCTATAATTCCTTAGAAAAGTGTCAAAGGTCTTCCTAGGAAAAACATATTTTCATATCAATTTCAGTCCTTTCCTACGGTCCTCAGGGCCAAATTCAGCTGGGGTCAACATTCCACCAAAAACATACAGTCTGGCTTTTACTGGTGATCCATAGTAATAAAAAAGTAAAAAAAAAAAGGACCACCTACCCCAATCACTATATCAGCCTCGGTGTTTAGTGTGGCTCCTTAGTTTTTTGTCCATTTTCCCCATGAAAGATAGTACAGTTTCATATGCCAGCTACAGTCCTTTACCACTACCAGTGCTGCTCTGATGCCTCCATATCATTGTTCCCTCCCTGCCTTTGACAAGCAAGAGGTCAGTGAGAGCCCTTTCAATGAGACTATTGCCTGTTAGAGGCACCTGCTTCTGGGATTTAATTCCAGCAGAGATAAATATGCTGTTGAACCAGAGGCCTGAGACAAAGTCTGCTATTTAATGTCTAAACAGTATTTTGACGTCCTGGTATTTATCTCCATGCTGTCTTTAAAACAGAATGATTCCACATTATTTGCTCTTTGATTTCTAAAACACAGGCTGTTAACCAAATTGAAAGCTAAAAAGCTAAAAAGCTACCAGCCCAATGGATACTGAATCTTCAAATGGAAATTTTGTGTAATTTCAGTAGTTTTCATACTTGCCTAAGTATGTTTAGAAGTAAAGTTTGGCAAATGAATGGAAAAGCCACTAATTGTGGCTATTTGCAGAAGCCTCTATTTGTAGAAGTTGCTATTTGTAGAACTCCCACTGTATGCATTCTTCTGATCAGGAGCTATAACTGCCAATCTACTTTAAATGTGAAGTCGCATATTACCCATTCAAATAACTACAATGCCTGTCAGATAATTGCAACATTCTTAGCCTTTTCCTGGAATAAATATGTACAGCTACTAAAAATTCTGTCTATATGAAAAGATTTTTATTTTAAGCTTGTTTACACCTTTAACAAAGTGCTGTGGCATTATTTATGTATTTTCTTTATATAGGATATGATTTATCAGTTCCTGGAAACTTCTGTGTGATAGAGACCTTACAGATATCATCAGTATGTCAGGTATTGAAATTATAAAGATGTCCAGCACACCTAAATAAAGTCTCTTTGGTGTAGATGATAGGAGCTGGAATAGAACTGTCGGAGCCAAATTTATGAAAGCTCTTCGCAGGGCAGTGAATATGCGCTTTAAATATATAATAAACCCTCCTTACAGACGGAGAAAAAAGCTGCTGCTGCTGCTGCTGCTGCAGTCACAGAGCAAAAAAGTTTCTCCTTTTGTCATCTGTTAGAGCCAGCAGTTGTGATGGGAATGGCATCACCAGCACTGTCACCATCAGCACTGCTGATAAATCTGTGGAACTGGAAGGAAGCATGAGAATATTCAGAGGGAGAAAGCTTATTTAAAAATTAACAAGCCCTTCCACTGTTGAAAAAGGAAATTTAATGCATATGATACTGCATCTTATGAAACAGAAAGGTTAAATTTAGTCTACAGCTCCATGATGGGTTTAAAAGATGAGAAGCATGTGAATTTCTAGATGAGATAAAAATAGCACAATTTTAATGTTTTTTCATGTACTTCTGTGGTTGTAGCTGTGATGGTTTAAGAGTATAGCAATGTAGGGTTTGGAGGAACAGTAAGACATTTTACCAGACCAATGACTGTTTGAAAATAACAAAAAACCCACTTTCAGCGACGTAAGCCTTTCTTTGGGCTTTCAGATCTGATCTTTTAAGACAGGCTAAGAAACAAGGACAATACTATGGGCATGAACAGCATACACATGGCAGGAAATTAAATACGGTCTTTGTAATTCATTACTAAACGTTTTTTCACATTTTTAATATAAGATCCTCCTCTGTGCTGACAGACAACTTTATGCACAGAACAACAAATGCAAGAATAACGAGAACATAAGTATCTAATATTTATGTACAGATGTCCTTCAGGAATTAGCTTACTGCAGAACTACCTGGGGTGGCAAAAGAAATGCTGATATTTTATTTCTGTGAAATAAGAAAAAGTTCTACCATTTTTCTCTTGAATGTTTTGTTAAAATCAGGTAACAATTGTTTATTGAGCTTGTCATTTGTGAATTTTTTTGTCAAGTACAGCCATCAGCAGCAGCTGTCACTGCAGAACAGTTGCAAGCAGTGATATCAGATATTCAGGAGCAAGAACAGCTCTCAGCTATACAGGACTTTGAAGTCTTGCTTTCCCCAGTAGTGCATGTACTGCATTTTGGGATCCTTTGTCCTAAACCATTCAATCCTTGTTGTACCTATAATATCCCTCATTAGCCAGCATGTGATGCCTTTCTAGAATTATATTTGGCACTGTGCATGCACCTGATATATGAGTATTGCTATTCATACTTTTTCTTCATTTCCTTCAAGGTCAAGCTTCCTTTTAGCATTCCAGCTACTTTTTGAACTCATAATCCATCTGTCTAGCCACTTAGCTGCCTTTCCAAGATTTTATCTTGGTGCTTACCAGTGCACTATTTGAATACATCATGAGGGTATTTATAAATGATGCATATATCCCTGTTCTTTTCTTACTAATATGAGGGCAAATTTACATTTAAATGCATATAGGTGAAATTACAGCTATGAAAAAAAAAAAAAGTTATTACTTAAATAATGTTCCAATGAGGGAGAGGATTTGCATTGAACTTTGCATTTAACTGCTTCAGTTTTGCCCATATATGGGCAGTTTTACAGATACTGACAAATCCACAAAACCAGAAATTGATCTGCCTAAACAAATATGATGGAAGTTGTTCGTTTGTTCTTGTTTGTGGGGTTTTTTTAGTTGCTTTTTTTTTTTTTTTTTTTGTCCTGGCACTGAACTTACATTTACAGATATTGCTAGATTATTTTTATTTACAGCATTTACAAACTTAGGGCCAGAGGGCACTAATAGGCCTTTACCGCCCTGAGCAGCCTCACCAGGAATGAACACCGCTGATCTACATTGTAGGTGTACCTGTGTTCAACCTTGTCTCTGGCTACTTTCACTTACTGAATGGCCTTCCTGGATTGACCTCACTCCTGACTCATTACCTTGCCTTGCTGGGACTGTGATATAATCATAGAATCATAGAATGCTTTGGGATGGAAGGGACCTTTAAAGGTCATCTAGTCCATCCCCCCTGCAATTGGCAGGGACATCTATAACTAGATCAGGTTGCTCAGAGCCCCATCTAGCCTGTCCTTGAATGTTTCCAAGGACGGGGCATCTACCACCTCTCTGGGCAACCCGTTCCAGTGTTTCACCACCCTCATTATAAAAAATTTCTTCCTTATATCTAGTCTGATTGAGCCTGGGTGTCCTGCCCTGGCCTGTGTTGGGGGATCACCCTTGACCGCTGGCTTGCCTGTCCTTCTGGAGCAGCCCCACTCTTACTTCTCCCTAACCATTGTATATGTTTTGATTCCTTCAGACAAAACTGACAGATTTCTGGATTATAAACTAATCACACAACACACACAAAAAAACCCAGTCAGTATAAATGTTGAGTGTATGACAGAAATTCAAGAATAATATCCCACTGATTTGTTTATTAGTCATTTATTGGAAAGTAAATATAACAGATTGTAGCACCTTTCCAATCAAGAAGTCACCCATAGTATTAATTTTAAAATAATTACTGAGACAAAAGAATTACCCTTTTTCTTATTCACATTTCCAGCAAGTAAATGTCATAACATATATAATGATGACATAAACCACAATAAAAATAATAAGATGATAGTATCACTAAGCAAAACAAAATTAAGTCAGTTATTCATGACTACAAAGCACTGGTAGGTTACAGAAATGTTCTGACAAACAGAGACTGACCAAAACAGTAACAAAGGAAATTTAATGTAGACAATTGCAAGTGCAAGTGCAAGTACATCCAGAACAATGATGTAGCTCACAGTCATTTCAAGGTCTTGTGCAAGGTCTTCTAGTTGACTTTGTTATGTGCAGGAGGGTTGAACTAAACAATTTCCAGAGATCCCTCCAAACTCCTTCTTCCTGTGATTCTCTGATTCAAAAGCTTCATAAATTCTTCATCCTTTTGACTCTTCCAAAAACACTAGCCTCTGACTACCCAAGTTTCACTTTCACTTCTGCATGTACCATGATGGATAACCACATGTACATCTCTGTGTTTCAGTTTGTCCTACCAAGCACGTCTAAAGATCTCTCCCCACATCACACCCTTACATTCATATTAGCTCTGTACACCTGATGTGCTGCTTGTTGTTTTGTGCCCCCACCCCCTCACATTAGCTCACATTTAGGACCTAAATATACAATCTTAATTCCATTCAAATAAAGTACTGTGCAAGATCTGAAATCAATAAAAAAATGTCTAGCACATAATGTCAGCAGATTGTTAGTTCAAGATCCAGCAGTAATACTGAATCATAGATAGAATGAGCTTGTATCTGTTCAGTCCAAATTCACAGAAAAAAGAAATCAAAGCTACAACTTCTGCCTCAGGATTTCCCTGAGCTAAAAATCACTAGAAGCTTAGACAACATACTAGACATATGTCACCAAAAGTTTTCCTTGTTCTTATAAACCTGTAAAGTTACTTCTTTTTGGCTACTGTTTAAAGATAGGATGCTAGACTACATGGACCTTTGAGTTATCTTGTAGAATTGTTTTTATAAGCAGAACTTCTTAAAGTGTAATACATATAATGTATATATGCAATTCTCTCTGTGTATATATGTATGTCCCTCTCTATATAGATGAAATATGGATTCTACTGTTAACAGGATGCTGCCAGTGTCTCCCCCTAGTAGTGTTAGAAGACAATACCTACAGGAACATACACACAGTCAGAGGCAATTTAAAAAAAAATCTACTTCCTAAAATCCCAATTACTTGCATATATTTCCATTCCTTTTTTTATTCATTTCCCCAGCATCGCTTTATTTCATTTAAAGTGATGATGATTTTATCATCCTTGTGAAGTACTTTGATAGCTACAGGTAACAGCAAAAGATATTATAAAAGACAGTTAACTATGTATGAAAATCTTATATCTACAGATAGCACAAGAGTTTATGAGTTCAGCCACTTCTCATCCTGCAGTAAGGAAGATTTTTGGGTCAACAGGATCATCATCACTCACTCAAATATACCAATCAGCCACATCGCTTTAGATACCTCTGTTAAAACAGAAGTATACAGCAAATTCCATCCCATTAATGGAATATATGGGTAGAAGGTTGTTTGCAAATAACAGATTTAATTTCTGAAGATAGGACCAATTTTGCTTAGCTTCACCTGTCTTCTGAGTTAAATTCTCATTGCAGAGAAGAGAAGGTGGTACTTTCAAATGAGTAAACCGTCTGATTTTAAACATTTGCTCTTGGAAGAATAACATTATAACAGTATCAACTTAACAATACAAGCTTTTCTCTGCTGAGTGTAAAGAGTCTAGCCAACTAACTCAAATGTAGGTGTGTACCTTGTAGGTGTTTACATCTGTTCAGGTAATAATTTAAATGCCAAAATGGAAACAAAAGTGAAATTAAATAAAAAATATTTTGTAGGTATTTGCTATTTATTACTGTGCCCTCTGCTCTTCCTTGTACAAATACATATGGGCAACCAGCACACAGCTTTATTTATTACTTTCCTCTTAGAATAAAGACTGCAGTGCTCATTGATTTCCAGTAGAGATAATTAGGACCACCCTAGTACTACTCAATACCTAATTACTCCTATGTACATGGAATTACATGAGATACTGCAGATGAATAATATAAGTAAGGCTCCATTCAGTTTTTACAGGAACAAGGTTTGAAGTCCTAATTTGAATGACTGATTCATATAGATGGTCTGTGACCGAATTTCATGTGCCCTCACAGGTTCACCAGTATACAATACCTTAAGGATTAGATTTTGACATACCAGTAAGAAGAATTTCTGATAGGAAAATGTCATTAGTAATTTGTACATGCTAGGAAAATAAAACATGCTTCTAACTGGCATAATCAGTGTTTCATTATGACTGAAAGCAGGAAAAACATTTAGGCATCTGAATACTTACTCATATAGTTAAACATGAAAGTGTAGGAGAGCCAAGATTTTGATTAGACATCTTAGGTTCCTATATTTATGTGATTCTAAATATGCCTTAGATAGCTCATCTTGGCTTCACAAAATTTAAATAGGCAGCTGTCATGAGTGGATTTGTACATCCTATACACAAAGGATCCCTGATTTATTCCTATTAAAGCCATTTTTCAAAATGTTGAACAGTCACACTAATCTGATCTCTCAGGATTCTTCATTATCATAGTCTGTTATCAACATATAATATGATTTTAACAACTTCCTTAGTTTAATTTTAAATTTGAATGTTCATGGGCTGTATTATAAATTCTAATTAGAATGATGACTATTGGTACACTTGTTCACCTCCCCATATCACAATTTTCAGTGTTTGCTTTTGTACCACTTATGGGACTGAGTGTCCCCTCATTTGATGCTCTGGCTGTACATGTTCTATCATTAGGCACCTGACACTCTCCATTTGTGGTACAGAGAAAGAAGGTGCCAGATCTGGGACTATGAATTCCATGTGTTCTCAGAACCAGGCATCCAAGTTTTCTGTTCATCAGCTCTCAGACACTGAAGTATCAATATAGGATGGGTCATGGTATAAAAAAGACATGTGTGGCTCATGAGGTGAAGATGGTGATCCACGTCTTCGTCACCTCCTTCTCGGGCTCGGTGGCAATAAAGAAGAGGCAACAAGGTGTGGTGAGGTTTCTGGAAACCAATCACGTAGAGTTTGAAGAAGTGAATATCACAATGTCAGAGGCGAAAAGAGAATGGATGTATAAAAAATGTGTTTAAATGTGTATAGAAGACATGCACACAGACATACAGTATCAGTGGCCTAAAGAAAGGAGAAGTGTATACACTTGATGAGAAACAAATGTTTATCTATCTAAACATCCATTTTTGGCCTTCAGTATTTTTTTACAGTAGAAAATTTAAATTAAAATGTAGAAGTATAATTGTCACCTTTAAAAAAAAATCACATTCTTTAACAATAACCACATAATGTTAACTACAAAACCAACGTTTTCCACCTGCTGAGATTTCTACTCTCTAGAAAATGTCTATGGTGTCTCCTTTACTTGTTCTGAAAACTTCTGACTTTAACTGGGAATACTTTTCACTAATGCTTTGCAGAAACTGTTAACAGATGCATTTTCCCCAAACATTAAATAATGATCTATTTTATGAATGTTCAAAAGTATTCAGAACTGATCATTTCCAGAGAAATGTAGTTAGTTGGGGGAAACTTAAGAAAACAAACCATCACAAAATTCTCATTCTACAGGAGTGGAACTCTCATTAAATTAAAATAAAGTTGTATGGCCCAATTTCCATATTGCTCTTTAAATATATATGAGGGTTAAAAGATTACTTATGCATTTAGCTAACTCTAAACACCCATAAGCTGATAACTTCTTTTGAGCAACAATGCCATATAATTCCTGTGAAAAGTTTCTTCTTATTAACCTTTTTTTTTTTAGAATTTGCCTTTAAAGTATTCTCACAAAAATATCATCCTTGAAGAAGGAATTTCACCTGGTTTCGCAATCAGATAATGTAGACGTGATAAAGATTGCTGTTATTATCTCCAAGACTGACCGATTTTCCTTATGTGGATGATGGAAGCCAACCACTGGATCCTGGGTGGATTACTGAGAGTAGTTGTGTCTTTAAAGGAAGAAAGCTAAGGACTTCACCTGAAACTGTAGTCAGGGATTTGCTTAAAAGACTGAGAATGTGAGAGCAATGGGCCCTGCATTTACTAATGGGCTTAGTTGTACTCCACAATTGCTGGAAAAAATGACAGAGAGAGAGGTTAAAAGTATAGTTAAATTGCCTGCCATAGCATTGAAACAGTTAAACAAATTCAAAGATGATTTGAGCAGCAGGTTATACATCATTCTATAGAGTGAAAGAATTAAAACCAAAGCACAAAATACAGCCATTGTTAATTTGATCTGATCTTGAGCAAAATTTGTCGTTGGTCCAAAATGTAAAGAAATGTGAATTTTTGTCACTGGTGTCTGGTTTAAAGATTTCCTAATTGTTTTGGGTTTTTTTGGGGCGGGAGGAGGAATGTATTAAGAATGTAATAATATAACTACTTTAAATTTCACCAGAATTTGACCTTTGCTGCAGTCAAAAATATTTTTCGGGAGGAAAGAGAACAAGCCATTCATGCAGAGAAAAGACCATTGTGAATCTATTTAAAATCTTAATAGTCTAATCAAAATAATAGAATGGTTTGGTTTGAAAGAGACCTTTAACAATCATCTAGTCCAATCCCACTGCCATGGGCAGGGACATCTTTCCCTAGATCAGGTTGCTCAAAGCCCCCATCCAACCTGACCTTGAACAGTTGCAATGATGGGGCATTCACAACTTCTCTGGGAAACCTGTTCCAGTGTCTCACCACCCTCACCATAAAAAATTTCTTCCTTATGTCCAATCTAAACCTAACCTCTTTTGGTTTAAAACCATTGTTCCTTGTCCTGCCAGTAGAGGACCTGATATAAAGTCTTTCTCTGTCTTTCTCATAAGCCCCCTTTATATATTGAAAGGCTGCAATAAGGTCTCCCTGGAATTTTCCTTTCTCCAGGTTGAACAACCCCACCTGTCTGAGCCTTTCTTCACCAGAGAAGTGTTCTAGCCCTCTGATCATTTTCATGGCCCTTATCTGGATCTGCTCTCACAGGTCCATGTCTGTCTTGTACTGGGGACCCCAGAGCTGGATGCAGCACTCCAGGTGGGGTCTCACGAGAGTGGTGTAGAGGGATGGAATCCTTTCCCTCTAGTGTATCAACTGCACCACTCATGTTATTTGCAAACTTGCAGAAAATACAACAAAAACTTATATAGAAAATATAGAGCAATATTATATTCTATTTATATAGAAAATATACAACAAAATTTAGAGAAAATTACATGTGTTTACCAAACTCTGCTGTGAATAATTCTGTGCCTGGTTTTTTTTTTTGTTTTTTTTTTTTTTTTGAGGTACTGTCTAATCTACAGTCCTCTCTGACTTGGAATTTTATCATCAAAGCCAAGGATGTTCTTTCACTGATAATCTCTCATCTATGTCATAGTAAATTCGTCCTTATGCAGTTTTCTTACAATTGAAGTTATAGTCCTAGCCTCCACTTTGTTAGTATTAATATAAATATCTCATGAGGCTCAACAGAGATTAGTCTCAAAGAGGGTTTATGTCTTTGGGTGACACTACAGTAGAAGGTAATCAAATAACTGCTTTCTCTCTCCCCTCCCCCCTTTTTCCCTTTCATCCTTCTTTTCTTGTTTCAGACTTCTACTCCACCCCCCAGAATAATTATTTAAAATGGTAATGTCCCACAAAAAGTAGAAATTATCATTGTTTAGAATTTTAAAATTAAAAAGTTCCTATAAGATTATTTCTTTAGCGAAACTTAGTCTTTTTATGCATAACTCTTTCAGGTCCTAGACTTTTTGCTGGGAAAACAGCCCAGCCTGATTTGCAGCATGCTCAGTTTTTCTCAAGTACCTCAGCCTTTCAAGAGACTGATAAATGTTGATCCCCAGTCTCAGCATTTGCAGAACAATGCTTTTAGAAGGGTGGGAGCTAGAAAGACTTTATTCATAGCCACAAGCTACATGGCCCATCACTTCACTCTTTTCCTTTACTGTGTTGATAGTTTTTGTTTTTCTTCTTTTAAACACACATATGGCTTCCTATGACTTAATTTTATGCCTTCAGGCAGGCAGAAATATAAAACTGAGCAAAAAAGGTCACGGATAATATTCATTAAAATTTAATACAGGCATTTTCCCAGCTCTTCACAGGGCACTTTTATAAGCATGAACAAGAAAAATCTTCAGATCTTCTGTAATTTCTCCTTATGGTAGCTTATGAAAGCCTAGAATGTTTAATAATTATCTGGTAGTGGAAAAGTCATGCATATTTTTTATTTGTTGGTATAGTGTATGTTAAGATGTTGATAAATAGCAGCTTGCAGCTAATAAGCTTTTTAAATCTTTCTTTCTTCATAGCATTGAAATATTTTTATATAAAAAATATGAGGAAGTTTTTCAACGTAAGAATGAAACAGAACAACGAAACATGTAGAGCTGCCAAACATAATTCAAATAAGAAAAGATTCAGAAACGAGATAATGCAAACCCATTTTTAGGATAGTGATTTTAGCATGTTAACACCATCAAGTCATTTGGATAATATCTTATTTTACTAACTATACTTTACATCTTAAAATAGTACCAAGTTTTGATATGAGAGTACATAATAAAATGGAAAACTAATTTCTTTTTTTCAAATTGCAATTACTCCATGTTAGTTGAATAAATAGTATTAAACACAAAAAACATAAAGTGAACATATATTATTAAATATGGCTATAGAAGTTAAATTAAAATTCAAAAAGGCATCACCTTAGTGTTTTCTGTATGCCTGTAGAACACACAAAAAGAAACATTAGAAATAACGGAGATGACAAAGTTACGAAGTTATCCACTCTATAAATGGAGGGGCATGTATTCTTTACCAAAATTAAGAGACGTATCTGTTTACCTTGGTTAATGTACATTTTCCCCACACTCATTTGCACCCTATTGCTGAATAAGACATATATGTGACTAATTCTAGAAAAGTTAAAGACAGTAACTTTGATCTTCTTATAATTCTCAGTGAATCTAAGCTATAAGTTTAGAAGAAAAACTTCCAGAGATTGCTGCAGGCCTAGTGGAGATAAAGAAAACAGAACTACTTCATCTATGTAAAATAAGAAAATAATACAAGTCATTAAACAGCTGTGATAGGAATAAAACAAGAAATATCTCATAACACTTCTACTTATATGCTGTTCAGCTTCAATCTCTATGTAAATCATAAGAAACCTGCATGAGGTAGTTACAGATGTGGAAACATGCATCATTGAAGAGTCTGTGAGGAATCAAAATGATAATAATATACCTAATGGGTTTCAACTTCCAAATCCTTCAGTTATTGGACCATAAAACCTACCACAGCCAAAGCCCTATCAGTATGACTATCTTAAATGAAATATGTTGTATGATCACAGTATATATATATCTATATATATGCTTATTTTTGTGTGATTTTGCTCATGAGCAAGTCATGAGCAGCTCTTAAGTTGCTGTTTATTGTTCCATTGGCCTCCAAAAGGACTGAAAACCAGATCTTAACTCAGTTATCAGTTTTTTCAGTGATTATGTTCTTCAACACAAGCATCCTTTAACTTATTTGGTAGGTGTGACCTTTATTCAAATTCTTTACAAAACTACCCCTCTAAATTTCCCTTACTTAGACTTTGATGTTTCATGTGTAGGGTGCCTTTTTGCTGAAATTTCGTGATTGGCTGCCTTTTACTTAAGTTATCTAACATCTACAAACAGGAGTGCATGACAAAATGAGGAATTCTCTAGATCTTTTGAGGATATAAGTGAAACAATCTTTTCAGAGAGAAATTAATCTTTACTATCTTATGAAGTATTCTGGCTGAAAGTGTAGAGACTCCAGATTGAGGTATTCCACATTTAGTACTGAAAAGAGAATGAAAATAGTTTGAAAAGGTGGGAAAGAAGGCATGAAAAATAAGCAGTGGAGATTTGTAATGCAACTTGTAATCACAGAAATATGCAAAACTAAAGAAAGTCATGAATAAAGGATTAAGACAAGTCAGCAGTGGAAAGTAAGATACAATGATTATGAACACAGTGCTCCAAAGAGAATACATCATAAGCCACTTCTGCTAAAACTGTTTTTAGGATTTTGTGCTACATTTGAAATTGCTCTAAATTTTATTGTGATCTATGTGATTTAGAACTGCAGCTTTTCCATCTTATATTCCACACTATTTTCCACATTGCCATCACTGCGACCATTGCCATCATACTGAATCATACTGTGAACTGGTGTGCTTTGCTCCTGCAGTAATGACAACAATTTCAGAGAAGCTATGAATTACATTTCTCTAAACTGACAGATAGAAAGTTAGGATTTCTTTCTTCTTCTTTTAATGACTTTAATTATTCATTTATTGGCCTTCACAATAGTAGAAAGAAGTCTTTTCCTTCTGTTGTTTTATTTGGATAAAGTATGTTCAAATTAAGCTTAAGGCTAAACTCATGTTTTCCTGTAGCCTAGCAGTTGCCAGAAGAAAATTACCATTATTATTTCTAGCTATCAGTAAAAAGTTCTTACTTTTCTTTTTTAATAAACATGAATTTCTTTACTGGAAACCATGCAAAATAGAACTTGTTCATAGCTGTAGTGGTTTGACCTTGGCTAGCTGCCAGGTGCCAACCAAACTGTTCTATCACTCCCCCTCCTCAACAAGATACAGAGAGAAAATACAACAAAAAACTCATGTGTCAAGATAAAGACAGGGAGATCACTTACCAGTT
This sequence comes from Nipponia nippon, assembly GCF_047370975.1. Taxonomy (NCBI): domain Eukaryota; kingdom Metazoa; phylum Chordata; class Aves; order Pelecaniformes; family Threskiornithidae; genus Nipponia; species Nipponia nippon. The sequence goes on along the minus strand of NW_028262358.1, from coordinate 95,435,735 downwards.
ACCTTCATGGGCAAAACAGACTCGACTTGGGAAAACTAATTTAATTTATTGCCAGTTAAACAGAGTAGGATAATGAGAAATAACAAATCTACAAACATCTTTTCCCTCACCCTTCCCTTCTTCCCAAGCTCATCTTCACTCCCAACTCTTCTACGTCCTCCCCTTAAGTTGTGCATGGAGATGGGGAACAGGGATTGCAGTCAGCCCATAACACATTGTCTCGGCCAGTCTTTCCTCCTCCTTCTCCTTCTTTTCTCCTGCTCCAGTGTAGGGTCCCTCCCACAGGATACAGTCCTTCATGCAGTTCTTCAATGTGGGTCCTTCCCATGGGGCTGCAGTTCTTCAAGAACTGCTCCAGCATGGGTCCTTTCCATAGGGTACAGTCTTTCAGGAACAGGTTGTTCCAGTGTTGGTCCCCCATGGGGTCACAGGTCCTGCCAGAAGCCTGCTCCAGCGTGTGCTCTCCATAGGCTACAGCTTCCTTCAGGACACATCTATCTACTGCAGCATGGGGTCCTGCCACTCTTCCCACTCCCTGCTACCAAAACCTTGCCACATAAACCCAATAAAATAGTTCTGAAAAAAACTTAATAGTTTTTTCTGATTTTTGAGAGAAAATCCCAAATTGTTAGTCTTAAACTCCATTTAACTCTTCTTCAAGTCTTTTTCTATTTACCCTGCAGCTTTCTGAATAATTTAAAAATATTAACTTTCAAGGAATGTTAACAAAATATTCAATGTGATTTTAAATATTTTCAAATTAAAAATTGTGCAAGAATTTGAAATCTCACTTCCCTATTATTCTTTACTTCCCACTTTCCTTTTTTAACTGTCAGTCCTTGCTTCTTGTATCTTTGTATGTTGATTTTCAGAAATTATTGTAAATGAAAGAAAAAAAAGCCACAATCAGTATACCGAATGCACTATATATTTGTTAAATGCATTATGCACTTGTTAAAACCAGTTCAGTCTGAAATTAAAATTATTTTTCTCACAATCAGCTCATGCAAAGATACAGACTATAACTACACAGATGGTGCAAATATATCATAGCAAACTTAATTATTTATGAGACTCAGCAGAGAAAAAGTTAACCAAATAAATCTGATTCAATTTGATACAAATGTGGATTTTGGCTACTTTTTGTTGGTTTATTTGAATTAAATATTTCATTACTCTGTGGTATTTCCAGAGAGTGGCAAAATTACACATAATTTGGAGAGCCTAGAAATGTTCAAGTAGAAGTGGCAACAAGATAAAATTGCTCCCTTATCTCATATTTCATAGCAAATTTGTTGTTAAAGCCAGAACAGTAACAATATTTTAACATCCTTTTTTTACACTATATATACATGTATGACAAGAATGAGCAAACTCTGTCTTTGAGATATGGATCTCTAGAATACATATTTCCCTAATAAAAGATTTGGGCAATGATTCTCAATTAAATATTCATAACTTCAGAAAATAAATAAATCAATAATATATGATACAGTATTGACAGAATTCATATAGTGATAACGTTTTATTCTTAGGGCTAGTGTTAAAAAAATCAAATGACTAAATAATGAATATTCCCATCTTTATTTCACTGTGCTTTCTACTGATTACCTCAATGCAGAATTTTGGTATCACTGATGATAGTTTTTTAATAACAATGATTTCTAGCTGGTCCTTAAAACATTCTTTTCATGTGCTAAACAGCATTTAGTGACAGTCTAATGTATTTCCTCCTTGCAATACAATGGCTGTAGTATTTAGCTTAGAAATTATACGACAGAATGTGATATCATTTTATCTCTGATTTGCAGTGTAGGTTATTGTAGTGAATTATAAGATACTTCTATACAACAAAGGCAGCAGAAGAGTTCACGTGTGAAGAGTGACACATCTATTACATCTAACCTTACCCCAATCCTGATAAATTTGACCTTAGTGATGGCTGTTAGTTACTTGCAGCTTTTAAAAATTAACTTTAAAGTTGAAAATAGGCTTTCTTCATGTGTCTAAATATAGATTTAGAAGCATGTCTGGGCAGACACTGGTGTTTTACTTCTACCGATTAATTCAATAAGAACCATCTCAGTTCAGTTCTGAAAAGTATTTGGATCCATAAAATGTGATTGTACTTATTTGTAAGTCCTCCTTATTCTAAAAAGTCCAGAACAGTAGTGGCCACTACTATGGCTAAACAGATTCAGGTTTATGTAATTTTTTCTTTAATCGAGGTTAAAAATAAAAATATTAAAACTCTGAAAATTTTAGAATCATAGAATAATTTAGGTTAGAGTACAACTTCAGAGGTCTTTTTATCCAACCCCTTGCTCAAAGCTGACCTAATTAAAGCAGCCTGCTCAGAGCCATGTGCAACTGAGTTTTGAATATCTCCAAGGATGGAGATTCCATAACCTCTTTGGGCAACCTGTTCCAGTGTTTGACCACTCTCATGGTAAACAAGGGTTTCCTAATGTATATTTGTAATTGTCTGTGTTCCAACTGGTATTTGTTGCCTCTTGTCCTATCACTGTGCACCCTTGAGAAGAGCCTCACTTCATCTTTTCTGTACCCTACTATTAGATAGCTGTAGACAACAATAAACAACAATAAGATCTCAGCCTTCTGTTTTCCTGGTTGAACAGACACAGTTCCTTCAGCCTCCTTGTATGTCACTGTTAGATTATGCTGATTTTTGTAATGCCAATTCTACTAAAATATGGGAAAATTTGTATATGATGCCCAATACCTTTTTTTATTAAACTTCATATGCCTTTCATAGAATCCCAGAATCATCATAGAATCATAGAAGCGTTAAGGGTGGAAAAGACCCTTCATTGGTCATCGAGATCATTGAGTCCAACCGTTAACCTATCATTGCCAAGTCCACCACTAAATCATGTCCCTAAGCACCACATCTGTCTGTCTTTTAAATACCTCCAGGGATGGAGACTCAACCACTTCCTTGGGCAGCCTCTTCCAGCGCCTGACTACCCTTTCAGTGAATAAATTTTTCCTAATATCCAACTTAAACTTCCCCGTGGTGCAGCTTGAGGCCATTTCTTCTCGTCCTATCCCTTGTTACTAGGGAGAAGACACAGACCCCCACCTGGCTACAACCTCCTTTCAAGTAGTTGTAAAGAGCAATAAGGTCTCCCCTCAGCCTCCTCTTTCCAGGCTAAACAACCCCAACTCCCTCAGCCGCTCCTCAGAAGACTTGTGCTCTAGACCCTTCACCAACTTCGTTGCCCTCCTCTGAACATGCTCCAGCACCTCAATGACCTTCTTATAGTGAGGGGCCCAAAACTGAACACAGTACTCCAGGTGCAGCCTCACCAGTGCCCAGTACAGGGGCACTATCACCTCCCTGGTCCTGCTGGCCACACTATTGCTCATACAAGCCAGGATGCCATTGGCCTTCTTGGCCACCTGAGCACACTGCTGGCTCATGTTCAGGTGGCTGTCAAACAGCACTCCCAGGTCCTTTTCTGCCAGGAAGCTCTCCAGCCACTCTTCCCCCAGCCTTTAGTGTTGCATGGGGTTGTTGTGACCCAAGTGCAGGACCCGGCACTTAGCCTTGTTGAATCTCATACAGTTGGCCTTGGCCCATCAATCCAGCCTGTCCAGGTCCCTCTGCAAGGCCTTCCTACCCTCCAGCAGATCAACACTCTTGCCCAGCTTGGTTTCATCTGCAAACTTACTGAGGGTGCACTTGATCCCCTCATCCAGATCATCAATGAAGATGTTGAACAGGACCGGCCCCAACACTGAGCCCTGGGGAACACCACTCGTGACCGGCCGCCAACTGGATTTGACTCCCTTCACCACCACTCTCTGGGCTCGGCCATCCAGCCAGTTTTTAACCCAGCACAGAGTGCACTTATCCAAGCCATGAGCCGCCAACCTCTCCAGGAGAATGCTGTGGGAGGCAGTGTCAAAGGCCTTACTAACGTCCAAGTAGACAACATCCACAGCCTTCCCCTCATCCACTAAGCGGGTCACCTTGTCATAGAAGGAGATCACGTTAATGAAGCAAGACCTCCCTTTCATAAACCCATGCTGGCTGAGCCTGATCCCCCGGTTGTCCCACACGTGCCGCATAATGTCACTCAAGATGATCTGCTCCATGACCTTTCCCGGCACCGAGGTCAGGCTGACAGGCCTGTAGTTCCCCGGATCCTCCTTCCAGCCCTTCTTGTAGAGGGGCGTCACATTTGCTAACTTCCAGTCAGCTGGGACCTCCCTGGTTGACCAGGACTGCTGATAAATAATGGAGAGTAACTTGGCAAGCTCCTCTGCCAGCTCCCTCAGTATCCTTGGGTGGATCCCATCTGGCCCCATGGACTTCTGAGCATTCAGGTGGAGAAGCAGGTCGGTGACTGCCACCTCTTTGACAACTGGGGCTTCATTCTGCATCCTCTCTCCGTCTCACAGCTCAGGGGGCTGAAAACCGCGAGGACGACCAGTCGGACTATTAAAGCCTGAGGCAAAGAAGGCAGTAAGTACCTCAGCCTTCTCCTCATCCTTTGTGGCAATGTTTCCCTTCGCATCCAACAAAGGATGGAGATTCTCCTTGGCCCTTCTTTTGTCACTGATATATTTGTAAAACCATTTTTTGTTGTCCTTAATGGCGATGGCCAGTTTAAGTTCTAGCTGCGCCTTCGCCTTTCTAACCTTCTCCCTGCATAACATCACAACATCCTTGTAGTCCTCCTGAGTTGCCTGCCCCTTCTTCCAAAGGTGGTAAGCTCTCCTTTTTTTCCTGTGTTCCAGCCAAAGCTCTCTGTTTAGCCAGGCCGGTCTTCTCCCCAGCCTGCTCGACTTATGGCACATGGGGACCGCCTGCTCCTGTGCCTTTGAGATTTCCTTCTTGAATAACATCCAGCCTTCCTGGACTCCTTTGCCCTTCAGGACTGCCTCCCAAGGGACTCTGTTAACCAGACTCCTAAACAATCCAAAGTCTTCCCTTCTGAAGTTCAGGGTAGTGGTTTTGCTGACCCCCTTCCTTACTTCTCCAAGAATCGAAAACTCTATCATTTCATGGTTGCTGTGCCTAAGATGGCCTCCATCCACCACGTCACCCACCAGGCCTTCTGTGTTCGTAAAGAGCAGGTCCAGCAGGGCACCTTCCCTGGTTGGCTCACTCACCAGCTGCATCAGGAAGTTATCTTCCACACACTCCAGGAACCTCCGAGACTGCTTTCTCTCTGCTGTGTTATATTTCCAGCAGAGATCCGGTAAGTTGAAGTCTCCCACGAGAACAAGGGCTAGAGATTGTGAGAAATCAGCCAGCCGCTTGTTGAATGCTTCATCCAACAGAAAATCACATCCTGACACACTCCAGAAACCTCCTACACACTCCAGGAACCTCCTTTCATTGTATGTTGTTGAGCTAAGCAGATTAAAATGATCTCTCTGCTTTCAGAACAATTCTCTGTTTCATGTTCATGTTCAGAATTGTACTATCATTACTAAATTACTTAATTAGTAAAAATTTGGTATACCAGCTTATATCTTTAGTGGAATGACAAAATGAGAGAGTAACTGGTAATTAGTTAATGTAGATTTTGCCTTCTTTCAATAAGCTTATCTAATGAATTTTTCTATTTGGGTTTTGTGAAGTCTATTTTAATAATTCTGATGCAGAATAATTCTAATGTAGGAGATGCAGAAACTGAATTTTTATTAATATTCTTTAAGCTTCTGATCTTTGGCTGTAAAGATTTAATGGTTATACATTTGAGAATAGCCTAAATTCTTTATATGCAGGAAATGCTAATGAGAACAATTACAAACACATCATTTTCCTATTGTATTGCAGAATTTGCATCACAAACATTGTGTCATACCTACATATTTATATGAAGGAGTGTTTGAACTGACTACACTCAAAGTTTCAAGTACATTTGAGAGACTAGTTCCCTAACCTTGATTTTTTAAACTTTAAATGCCTCATGTTAGATAGTGAACATTAACATAATGCTATTGACCACAGAAATAGATAAAAGGTAGTCAGTCATCTGTTCATCTACTGGTCCTCACATTATCTGACAGTTTTTATTTTTCATTCAAATGTTAATTCTATTATTTTGGCCAATTTTCAGATGTGAACCACTCAGATGATACAGTTTGGTAGAAGCCCATCAACCAAAAAAAGAATTCTTAAAGAAACAGTGTATTTTAAATGAACTTCTGCAAGTTCCTCTGAAACATACACAGTAAATAAGTGGAGAAAAGAGGAGAAGAGGGGGTCAAAGTTTTCCTTACATTTTAATGCATAGCCCTCACTGAGCTATAACACTAGTAGAAGCAACTTTAACTGTCATTAATACAGTTTCATAGTTGTTCCCATACTAGGGAATCCAGTGCTTTCCTGTGCTATCCTAAAAGCAAATGCACTGTGAAAAACTCAGTAACCAGTTAAAACATTATCAATGAAAAAGGCAGTCAATGACATAATCCAAGTGTTATCTTTTTTTAAAACTGTTTACCAGAAACAAATTTAAAACTTTTTTTTTTAAGTTAAAAGTTGGATCATTTAATTTGGAGACTTTTTTCCCTTATTTACTTTTAATTGAAATAGTTCATTGAGATCATGGAAATGGCCTAGAGGATCAATAAGATTTGTACATCTGCTAGTGGTTTTCTGTGAGTTCTTGTGAAATTCATTTTATGAAACTAATAATGAGACATCTAGGCTAAGTTTATCATCCATATTCCACCTATAGCTAATGGACAGGGATGAACAGCCCTCTGATAGAACCTGTCTGAAGACAGGCAGAGTAAATCCAGACAGGTGGTTTGTACTACATGGATTGCTTTTGCATGGCCAAGTTTGAGGGACATGACTATTAGTCTCAGGTTTTTTTCCTCCAACAAAAAGGACTAGAAGTTATTGACCTTTGAAAACAACTTACAAAAAGTGTTTTATAAGAACTAGGTGTATTACATTATTTAGATTAAACCAAATATTCAATTACATCAAAAAGTTTCTATCATCTCCACTCCTTATTTTGATGCCCAAATGGACCCATGTCCACATGTTCCATAAGCAGGATGGCAGGAAGAAATTTCTGTCAGCAGAAATATCCATTATTTGTGGAAACCTCCACACCAGATCTTCTGAGCATGACTTTTTGATGTTATGTAGACAATACTAGATCAAAGAGCACAACTGCCCAAGTATGACAATTATTGAATACCAAAAGGATACAGAAAGCATTTCTAATGTGTTTATGTGGACAAATTGTTGTGAACAGCTTTTCTTTTTTTTTCATTTTTTTTTCCCAGAACATTTCATTTATATCTGAAGAGCACTGACTAACATTAAAATACATAAGCAGCATGATGAGGCAATGAGTGTCAAAGGATGTTTATAAAGCTTTGAAACTTTAGGATGCTTGAATATTCCTTCTGGGAAAATTTCTATGAATAACAGATTGTAAAATTAAGGCCACTTCATTCCAAAGAGTGGTAACAAACAATGTGATGATTTATATATTACCAAACACAGTTTTGTTATATAAACTACAGCTTTGTACATTAAATGCACAATAGTTAACAACAGCAGGCAAAACCGATGTTTACTCAGGTAACCCTTACTGAAACCTTCATGGTTTGACTAACAAAGGCATAAAGAGATAACATGGCTGCTGAACTCTTAGAAAATACTCAAACCTTTGATCTGTCTGATGGAGAATATGTTCGGTTACAATGCTAGGCTTTCTATTATGACTGTTGGCAAATAAAAGTACATTGTTCGATTAGGGTATTTTATTTGCAATCAAAGATATTAATAGCAGCAGCTAATTAGGAAAGCAGATTGAGTAGTGAGAAAAGCAGATGATTAAGGATAACTGAAAAATTTAGGCATCACCTCAGAAAATATAAGTAAAATTCATGGATGAAATTTAGTAATATTTTTCAGTTGACCTGTGCTTCAAGCCCTTGGTTTCATTAAGGAATGGTCAGTATTTTTAGGAACTTTCCTGTAAATATAGTGATAAAAAAGTCAATGTGTTTCATTTTGTTATAAATAAAGATGAATTTCATGATTAACTCCCCCCACCTCATGCCCACCCCCTGTTTTGTTTTGTTTTTTTCTGTTCCTCAAACCCTGCCTGTTCCCTATTGGGAAAAAGCAACTGGTTTATGTCTTGAATACTTTTAGGTTGCCTGGTACAAATAATATCTGATAGGATATTGAAGCTATATGTCAAAACAGGATTTAAGTTTTTATTGCAGTTAGGTGGGATTTTTTTGTTTGTTTTTTTAAATCATATTTGTGGAAAATTACAAAGTTGTATATTATACTTCAAAGATGTTTATTTAGTGTATTAGACAAACTAGTCTCTACTTGCACTGAAGAGTGTGCAAACAGAGTAAACAAATAGACCCAAAGTATTTTTTACATATTTGACAGTGCTACTTGTATATAAGTAAAGTCTCCGGCTACATTCAGCATCAGGGCACGAGTGCATCTCCCTGGCTTGGGAGTTTGGCTACTGAGCCTCTGGGCTGACTCAGAGATGGAGGGCCATGGAAGGAGGCCCCTACCTGCAGGGCTCCCCAACAGTGCTGCTGGGTGGCCAGAGCCAGGGCTGACCCCACCCCAGCCCTGTCCCCATTCCTGAGGAGCTTCTTTCAGCTGGACTCCACCATGGGCTCAGCCCAAGCTGTAGCCCCACCACATCCCAGACAGCCCGCTTGCCAATGTCTCACCCTGTCCCCGTCCCCAGGGAGGTGCCTAATGCCCAGGGCTGGGGCAGCCTTGGTGCCTCCTGGCTGCCAGGCTCCTGTCTGGGGCAGTGGGAGGGGCCCTGGCTGTCAGGCCCTGCCCTGATGGATGCCTGGGGAGCCCCTGCTGCTCCTGGCCCCTGACCCCAGGTTGATGCTGGCCCCCACTGCACCCTGACTACTAAGCAAGGCAGCTTTCACCGAAGTAAACCAACAAGGCTGAAGAAAATGATGTTTTATCTGAAGAGCCCTCTAAAAGGAGGGACTAAACCACTTTGAATAATTTGTGGGTAGTTGCAGTGGGGTATGGCACTGTTACCTCCTTCACCAGGATCACAAAGAACAAGGGATCTTTGCTCCTAGCAAAGAATGGAACTCTAGGGGAAAAAAAAAAATCATTAAAAAGACAATAAGTTATTCATTGTGTACAAAGGTTAAATACCACACATCAAAGAGCTAATTAGTGTGTTACAGTTTTTAACCAAAATTTGCCAGCTCTAGAGCAAATAGTGAGAAATCCAGTATAGAAATCATTCTTCCCATTTGAGAAATCAGCAATCAGCAGCACTGGAAAAGCAAAACAAAAATAACAATTAAAGAAAATTGAATATAAATCAAGTAGAAATGAAAATATTAACATTATAATATATCTTCCCTAATGTGCATACAGGAAAATCAGGTTGAAAATCACTGTTTGAACATTTGTGAGCAGTGATTTATATAATTATACTATTGACTCCACTGAGAAGCCACTCCTCCTAGAATGAGTGAAAGGTTTATAACACAGCCTCTAATTATTGCTTGAAAGACTTTTATCTCTTAAAGGTCAAAGTCAGGACTACAGGGTAGAAAATATTATCCAATTTTTTTGTGTTAATGAATCATAGCAAAGTCAGCATAAGAACAAAGCATATTAAAACTGGTCTCTGAAAAATAAAAGCAATTGAAGAAAGGAGGAATGAATGAAAGAGCTGAGAGTGAGAATGAAACTGTAGAATAAAAATCAAATTACAAGAATGTCTTTTCACAGCATTAGTTTATTGGCTTTGTAAAATTGTCAGTTTACTATCTTTTGTAAAATGATGCAAATCAGAATTAGCTTTTCTGGAATCAATATGTTTACAGTAGCATTGGCTCAATGAAAAGTGACCATCAAAGTCAATAATTTCCTTTGGTGTTCAAATATACATTACAAAGTAAATTTCAGCATCATTTCCCTTTGGGAACAGTGGAATTTTCACTTGCAATTTACTGGTTCATTTTTACAGCCCTGTATGTAGCTCTCTGCCTCCCACATTTGCAGTCCAGAACTTAAATCTCCAAATATTACAATTAATACCTTTAGCAATAAGGGGAAAAAAAAAGATTAAATTTGTAATACTAAAAAGATGTTAGGGTAGGATCAATGGGTTTATGCTAGGCTGAAGAAAATAATGTAACTAAAAAAAAATGTAAAACTCAAGCTTCAGAAAATTTTTTGAAAATTTACAAACAAAGCTTTGACTGTGCAGAAATTCAAAAAAGTTTGGAGAATATTCCAATCAAGTCATAACTGCACCTGGAAAAAAATTAGCCTGTTGTTATTAAATACAAAAAACTATTTAATCTGCTATGTTATAACTAAGATTTGAAATTATTTTGCTGAAAGATCTGCTTTTCATTATGCTTATAAATATTGCAGATCATGAATATTGAGTTGAAATAATTTATTTTTTAAAAAAGCAAAAATTAATAAATATTGAATAAACTTTAGAAGACATCTTTCTTTAATGTTATCCTGTAAAGGGATACATTTCCCAGACAGATGTAATAGCAATGCATCCAGTCCACTAAGCTCAATATTTGATTAAATATTTTTAAAAGCACAGAGAAAAGGTCAAAAAGTATTTATGATGTTATTTACTGCTACTTATTTTCAATTCCAAACCTAGCCTCCAACATATTAAATATCATTATTAAACTTCTAATTACCTATGTGCAGGGAGAGGGCAGTTAAATATGTAGAGGACATGGCAATTAATGCAACTGCAAAATTTAATGAAGAATAAAAATCCAAACACTGTGTCATTAAATAGTTCAAATTAGCTCATACTCAAAGTTCAGTGGTATACTGTCAGCCAAACAGCACCCTTTTTTTTTTTTTGTAAATTTCTTTTGCAAAGGCCAACATATTCTATCACTTGTTACAAAGCAACATAAATGTTAAGTTTCTCTATTGCCTTCTGCTGAAGTGGATTCAAACCTGCACATATGTGCTAATGTCTGGCCTACTATATGACCTATAACATAGATAAGAGAAAAATATATTATTTAAAGAAGTTTTCCAAGTAATGTTTAGGTTACAGTTGATCAGATATTTGGTCATCAGAGCTTGACATTCAACAAGATATTTTTGGGCATTACAGTTAAATCTTCAATGACAAATTTACTCTTCTGAAAAAAAAAAATCAGTAGTTCTTTTAGGTCTGAGTAAAAAATATTATTTTCTTAAAAGGAAAATATTTCAGTCAAATTTCATCATTCTGAATTTTTAATACTCTATGTTATGGAGCAAAAGTTTGCATCAAGGAATAAACCCTGAAACATTCTAAAAATGGTGACATTGTAAACACTGATGATTTCAAAAGACTTGATTGTTCTCTAAACAAAAGTTAAAAACATCTCAGCTCTACTAAAAAAACAAATATAAACTCCAATTCAAGAAAATTATTCCATTGTATATCTAAGTTGAAAATTAACCACCAATTCAAAGACTAAAATTAGAGCACACTTCTATTGTGCTTCTTGAATAGCACTTCTTTGATATTCTACATGGGCCATTTTCAGCTATGGCTAGTGACATAGCCTAAATATATATCTTAAATAGTGAACACATTAACTCAGATGTGTTTCACCAGAAGGTATATTAGAGATCAACAATGGTGCGGTAATCTGCGCTATAATACAGAGCTAAGAAATCCCAAATTCTGGTCCATGTTTAAATGCATAACTCCTGCGTGGTATGGGGTAAATTATTCCATCCTAGATCCTTCAGTCTGCTTAGGCATTCACTCTCCTTAAGGAGAGTGCAGAGGAACTTCATTTCCTGTCTTTGAAATAAAGACAGAAAATGAAAACAACAAAGTTCTGCATTATAGGAGAAATGCTTACAATAGAAGGTCTTTAAAATGATTGTGAAAGATTTAAAAACTATTAACAGATGCAGGGGTAACAATTAAAACATCCACATTTTTTACCTTCTCCACTTCTCTAGCTCTCTGTAAGTATCCATGTACCTGTGTTCTTTAACAAATTTACTGCAAGTGTAAAACAGATTAAGCTTTTCGGCCAACGTGGATGAGTTTTGTCAAAAATTAGGACCTAATCCAATCCAGTTGAATATGTTCCTCTGAAAGTTAATATACATAGAATCTTAGAATCATAGAATCGTTAAGGTTGGAAAAGACCTTTAAGATCATCAAGTCCAACCATTAACCTAGCACAGCCATGTCCACCACTAAACCATGTCCCTAAGCACCGCATCTACCTGTCTTTTAAATACCTCCAGGGATGGGGACTCAACCACTTCCCTGGGCAGCCTGTTCCAATGCCTGACTACCCTTTCGGTGAAGAAATTTTTCGTACTATCCAACCTAACCCCCCCGGTGCACCTTGAAGCTGTTTCTTCTTGTGCTATTGCTTGTTATTTGGGAGAAGAGACCAACCCCCACCTCGCTACAACCTCCTTTCAGGTAGTTGTAGAGAGCGATAAGGTCTCCTCTTCTCCAGACTAAACAACCCCAGTTCCCTCAGCCACTCCTCATAAGACTACTGCTCTAGACCCTTCACCAGCTTTGTTGCCCTTCTTTGGACATGCTCCAGCACGTCAATGTCTTTCTTGTAGTGAGGGGCCCAAATCTGAACACCGTATTCAAGGTGCAGCGCCAACAGTGCCCTAGTCCTGCTGGCCACACCATTTCTGAGATAAAACTCACTCCATGCTGAAAACAAAGGTCTGAACAATATAGGCAAGACTGTCATCTATTTTCACTTCCTGAAGCTCTGGGAAACTATGAACAACAGTAGAAGCATTGTAGCTATCCACTTTGTTTGCTTCCTCGTTCTCACAAGAAGTAGGAACCATTAATATTAAGGTGAATAGTTATCATTTTAAGACTAAAGCAGCATAATGGATAGCAAGCTGACCTTAGATACAGAAAAACAGTTCAAAACCATACGAAATCATTGTTTCTTTCCCAGAAATTTAATATAAATAGATTTTTTTTTCCCAGGAATTTGAAACTGCAAACAACTTTAATGAACAATGCAAATGTTTTAGTTCCACTCTTGAGAACTTATATGCTGATTTTTGTAATAAATAAAAGACCAATCCTCTGAGTGCTAAAAGCACCTATTTAAAAAAAAAAATCAATAAATGTAATGAATTATTGAAAAATGCTATAGAAGTTAATGATTACTTGCATATTTTCTTAAATAAGCAATAATTATTTTCGTCAGCAGCAGTCTTTAGTCTTCATTAATTTAACACTGAATGTTGAGTCTCCAGAGAGAAGCAAACATATTTCTAACTGCAAATTGTAAGACTAACAGAATCAAAGAATCCTGTTAATTAAAAATATTTTGGCCACCTTGTCAATTACAAAAGTAAGCATAAAGCACCCTTGGAGAGTGCAAAAGAGAAGAGAACAGGATCAGTAAGCTTTGAGTATTCAGAAAGAACTCCAAACCAAATCAATCTGAATAATGTTTTTCACAAAACTGAAAAAACAAGCAACCAACCACTGAGATGGAGGGCTTCTATCATTTTATCTTTCCACTCCTGTGACCCTATAATCTTATGAAAAACTTTCCAAATTTGGATCAAAATTAAACCCATGCAAATAAACATACATATAATACACAGGCACAATGGAACCACAGATTCAGTCATAAAAGTATTCAAATAATTGAAGTAATTCTTGCTAAATAGCATAGTCCTTACGTTAAACTCGGTGATGAAAGAAAAGCACTGGTTTATATAGAACATCAAGAAAAATCACTAGGGTTTAAGTTATGGTGAAAACTCATTTGTGTTCATATTTCCAAATTTATGAGCATAATTAACAAAGTGCATATAAACTCAGGAATATATTTAGTAGGAAATTGTTTTACCTTTGTGTAACATGTTTTGACCATATACACCAAGACAAAATTTGAATCAGTATTGTAAAGAAGAGTTATCCAAAAAGGTAATTACTGTAATATAAAGAGAAAACTAAGAGGATAAACCATCTGTACACAAAATATGCTTTAAGGGTGGGAGGGTAAGGGCATTATTGTTATTATATTTTTAGGCAAGTATATTTCTTACTGAGGGCTTAGTGATAAATAAACTTTTAACATAGCTCTGGATCAAAAGGAGAGAGAATATCGACAGGCTCATAGGCAAAATCTTATTGGGTAAAGAGCCTACCTGAGGTAATCCAGTGTGCCAAATAATAACATTCATCATTAATATAGCACTTACATTTCCCACATATCGTGTTGCATTCAAAATTATACTATAGGCAAAAGGGAACTGCCTTATATCCAGGAACTTACTGTTAATCTAATTAATGCTTGAGCAATCAACAAACAACTAATTAAAATATAACAATACAGTTATTATTAGTCCTATTACAATGATACTAATACAGTCTGAATTACAATTAATGAACTAATGTCCCCTTCAGCAAAGTTTGTCACTGTCATACATAAGCAACCCTTTTCCTATATCTACGCTTTTTTCTCTTGTGCTATATTCAACCTTCGATTGCCTAAGTCCTGAGGCTGATGGTACCCACCTTACTCCAGATGAATACAAAGGGTTGCGAAGAGTTGGCAACGCCAGAGCTTCTTCACTGGGACAATACAGGTTTGATGGACAGGAATTTCTTCCTTCTCTGTCTGTGGTCTGCTTAGGGTTACTTTCATATGTTTGCTAATGCAGACCGCTTACTTGCTCTTTCTTCACTGACCCCCTGCACAGATTTGATAAATTTTTATCATGTATGGTATTCATTAAGATAACCAAAACCCTGAGATAGTCAATCATTACCTGACCAATGAACAATTGTCACGAGAGCTTAAACAACCTAAAGTTAGCTCAGGCCAAGACAATTCTTCAGGCTTCAATGGTGACAAAAGCCTATATCTTTTATTAGTCATAGCAATGACATCTTTCTTGGGCTACAGGACTACAATTTCAAATATTATTTAATCCTTTAAAATGCCCTTTTTTGTTCATCAGTAAACATTACTGGAAAAAGAAAATGCAGTACTAGCTAGCCCACATCAACAGTGCTGTGCTCTTAGTATTTGTGGGTTATTTTTTATACAGACAGTGCAGTAACATCATTAGAATAGTAACAGATCTTTGAAGTAGCCTTGTTTATAGCATTATTTGGAGTTGATCTGGTGAATTAAGGCCATATGAAGTGCTTTGAACTGAAAGTTTGTCTTATCAAACTTGACCTTCCTCACAACTGTCCCTGAATTTTTCAGGTTTCTGGTAACAGATTCCTGTGAGAACTAAAACTGAATTTTTTGTCATAGTCTTGCAGTGATGGGATCATATTTTTAGATATGCAAATACACATAAAATTTTTACTAACCAGACAGAAAGATTTATCAATCCCATCTCATCTTCCATGTCTTTTAATCTCTGGACTATAGTAAGAAATTAATCATTAGGGATAATAGTCTATCTTATTCTGTGCAAAGAAAATTTATTGGGGAAGACAGAAGTTTTATCCTGGTATCTAAGGAATGGTCCTTTAGGACTGAATTACACTTTATTTTCAGACTGTCTTTTACCATCACAGTTTCAATGCTATGATAGTAATTAGCCTTCTTTTTACTCTTGACAAATTAGAGACCATATGAAATCTGATCTCCAGATCAGATCCAAAAAATCCTACATCAATGAAGAGTAAAACTTTTTACTCGCAATTTTATATAATTAAATTCTCATGACTGACCTCGAGAAATTAAATTTAATTCAGTCCCAGAATAAAGCTGTCCTGAGAATAACAGGAATTCAAGAATAAGCAGAGTTTTGTGTGTTTAAAAAACTCTAGATTTATTTTTGCAATAACCTTAGGAATTTTGACCTTAGTGTTCTGTAGTTATATAATCATGAGTAAATCATTATTATTTTTTCCCATAGTTTTATTTATCTGGATAATTAAGAAAAGATGAATTATTGTTGATTTAGTATTGGGTTATATATATACTTCTATGAATCAGTGGTGATTATTTTAGAGTGGAGCAGAACTGATGTATATAAATAGCTAACTTAAGACTGAGTCTGAGTGCAATAAATCTGTTACATACAAATCACTAGTCCTGTGTTCAGAATACATTTAGTTTGTTTGTTTGGTTTTTTTAATTAATGTGGTAGAGAAAAAATTTTATTAAATGCAGTAAAGATCCACAGAAGAGTATTATGATCAGTGGAGTTCATAGGCAACAAATACTTCCACACAAAAGAAGAAACAGTGTATCAATATATGACAAAAAAGACCATATAATTAAAGACATCAACCTCATATTGTCTGTATTGCATGAGTTTTTATGAGAACCCTTCCCTCTTTTGTAGAACTTAAGGATTTTTCATCCATTTTAAAAAGTACTACAAACCCATCTCTATATCTGTGTTTAGGCTATTGAACTATGTACTATGGCATTATATGAGAGACATATTTTGACATTGTCTCAATAATATGATCCTGAATTGTGGAAGCTTAACTATGAAAGAGTGGATGACAACAAGCTAATATGTTAAAATATCCAAGTATATGACAAATTCAAGCATAACTCAGCAAGTAAGAAACACTTTCTTTTTTCCTTTTTTTTTTATCTTTACACTGATTGTCATCCTTAATAATTATGAAAAAGAGAAAGAAATATCTTATAGGTGATAGTAAACAAAATTGGTGTATTCAGTTTTGGAAGAGTAATACTAAAGTAAGTGACTGAAACTTGTTTCATGAAGCAAGAATGGAGAAAATACCTTTACCTGTTGCAGGACTTTGAACATTTATAGGTTAAAATTCTACATAATGCATCAGATAGATAGAAAATTATTAGATTTTACTGGAAGTTAAGATAAACTGCTCCTTAAATATCTGTCCATAATACATGAGAATAATAACAGTAGTGACAATTAATCCACTTCATTCAAATACCTATCTTCTCCATTCAGTCAATGAAGAGATTATAGTGTCTTTGAATGCCTTCAGAACTGGACTATACAGGGAACTTAGGCAATCATACAGGTGTTTTTTAAAGAATTTATAAACTTCTGAAAATAAAACCTACTAACATAAGAAACCTCTGCCTTATTTATGACCATTAGTTCACTAGGACTGAAATTTAGTGCTTAACTTAGACACTCACATAATCATAGAATCACAGAATTGTTTAGGTTGGAAAAGACCTTTAAGATCATCAAGTCCAGCTGTTAACCTAGCACTGCCAAGTCCACCACTAAACCATGTCCCTCACCAGTGTGAGTACAAGGGCACGATCACTTCCCTAGTCCTGCTGGCCACATGGTTCCTAATACAAACGAGGATGCTATTTGCCTTCTTGGCCACCTGGGCACATTGCTGGCTCATATTCAACCAGCTGTTGACCAACACCCCCCAGGTCCTTTTACTCCAGGCAGTTTTCCAGCCACTCTTCCCCAAGCCTGTAGCATTGCATGGGGTTGTTGCGACAAATATATTTGATTCAGTGTGGCATTAATTAACAAAATTAGTTAACAAAAATTATATTGTTGGACAGTCATATGAAACATTTGCTATGGAATAAGAACAGCTTTTCAGAAACAAAGAAACTAGCATATTTTGTTTCATAAATTAGAGTGTTTCCAGGAAATTCTAAATAAGATTCAGGATATAAATACTAAAAATGGTAAGCATCCACACAATTGAATTGTTATGATAGTTTAGATTCGATAACAATTAAAATAGATTAACATATGTGTTCTGGAAGACCTATCTGTTATTCTGAAAGCCTCAATGATTTCAGAATTTTTCATGTATTTCTAGATGTAAGTGAAATCCAGATCACTGTATAAACCTCTCTCAGAACACTATAACAATCTTTCTAACTGCCATTGTGGAACAAAGAAAACTTTTTTTTACATTGATTTCAATAACTTTGGCATTAGTAAGGGAAAATTCCCTGTAGTTGCCACTGACATTCATAACGGACATAAAAGATAAAATTTAACCTGATTTTCAATATTAAAAACCCACCAACACCCTCAAAAATACAGGGCTTGGATTAACAAAAAAAATTAATACTGGTTAAGAAAATAGTAAGTAAAATATGAAGCTCAATTCAGTAACAATAAACTACAGACAGATCCTTAACTGTTTGGAGTTAAACTGAAATAAAAATATTTTAGAAGTATTGAAATCAGAAGAGAAAAAATAAAATAAATAAGCAAGCAAACTTCCCTTCATGTGATATTCAATTGCCTAGAGAACAGGTAAAATAGAAATAATATTTAATTGCTAAGTCTTTCTTAGGCCTCAAAATCTGTGTACTTCCTAAAGGGCATCTTATCCTATGAAATGAAATGAAATGAAATGAAATTAAATTAAATTAAATTAAATTAAATTAAATAAACAAAATAACAAGAAAAGAAGAACAACTGTGTCCTGGGACATTTCCTGCTCTACTTACTATGATCCCTGCCCAGGGTAGTTAAAAAAAAAACAAAACACCAAAAAGACTCACAGGCCTCTTGGTTGCTTGCTCTGATATTAGCTTTTCAAAGAAGCATTATTAAAAGGTCTTAGTTACATTTCAGAAAAAAAAATCCAAACATTTTCAGATCTAATGAAATGAGGTGAAGACTCTTTTTGAAATACACATTATATAAAATATTAACATTAATTATTGATATCATCAGCTAATTATGTCATATTCTTTTCAAATCATTACAAAGAATGTAAGAACTCTTGTCCATAATCTCCTTACAACTTCCAAACTGAGTTTAAAATACTTCAATATATTGTTTCATTATAAATTAATATTAAAGAAGATGCCCCAGAATTATGTGGGTGGATTTTTGATATAAGTAAAGCCTTTGACTATGTCGAATTGATGCACTACTTAGAAATTCCGTGCTAATAAATATTTGAGATATTTAGGGGATGCAGGGATTATCAGGCTTGATCATTTATGTGATTAAAGACTTGTCTCCACACCCATATAGAAAGAGCCCAGTGGGACAATGGCCATCAGGGGCACCCCAATGCCCCAGTCAGGGACTGAGCCCTAGGGGACCCTTGGATCCAGGAGCCAGAGGCCATCCCACACCGGGAGTCAGTGTGGTGGCTCTCTGTGGCACCTCACAGGCTGTTGGGGGGTCATTACCCAGGGGTATGGGGCTCATCGTGGGGTGCTGGGGAATGGCATTGGGAGATTGCGCAAGACTGGTCATGGAATGTTTATTGGAGAAACTGAAGGTGGAGAAAAGGCAGGATTAAGGTGGTTTGGGCAGGAAAAAGTGGGGACATGAGCAAGTGCATAAAAAGGGACAATAACACATTAAGAGCTGCTGGTCAGTACTCTGTGCGCTGTACCTGATCAGCATAGTCTGTCCTCTTTTCTTATTAAACTCCATTTCTACTCATTTGCTGAGCAAGGGACTCTCTTCTGTGAGGCAGAGGGCTGGGGGCAGAGGGGGAGTATTTGAGTGCCAGCAATGGGAGTGGGACCATAGGTCAGAGGGGCTCTGTGTCCAGGGGTCAGAAACTGGAGACATGGGGTGCGTGCACATGGTGTGAGTGCTTATGTCAGCGTGTGAGCACTAGGAAATATCAGACTGGTGTATCCAGTGAGCAGGATAAAAGACTTGGGAGCCAGGCATTGGAGGTACCCTAATTCTGGGCTGGATACTGGAGAGACTAGAAGATCTGCTTGTTGGCTATTGGAGGTCCAAACGACTGACTGGGGGTACCATGACATCTGGGGTTCAGAGGCCAGCTACAGGGTAGGCTGGCTGTCCTGGCTCCCTGTTGCTGTATGCGTGTGTGTGTGCATGTGTGTGTGTGTGTATTGGAGCATGTGCTCAACCTGGTTGTTTTCTGAATGTGGGGACATGGAGTTGTGGCAGCCTCTTATCTGTCAGGTTACTGGGTTTGGCATCTCATAACACGACTGACCAGTGAAATGACATAGAAAAAACACTGTTCAAGTCTCTATGAAATTCAAAATCTTTGGCCAATATCATGATTAAAAAGTAAAATGAACGTGTATTATTACACAGTAAAATATAAGATACAATTTAGAACGAACTATTCTAATTCCTCTTTGGACTATAAAGTAATGCCAATTCAAAATTTTATTCCAGAATGGCTCCTTTGCTGTGCTGGGCTGTTTCTTTGGAAAATTTTTAGATCCACTTTTATTTTACAAATATGAACATAAACCTACAGGCTACAGCTAAAACGATAGTGATAAGCCCCGTCTTAGCTCATTCACAGCTTGTGCATACATCTCCCATTTCAAAGATTTTACAGATGAGGAATCTCCATGTTGCAACTGGGGACGTGTGTAAGTTCATTCTGAGATCAGTAAGACGTGAAACTAGAATATGGACTTTCAGAGTCTCTGTACTTACTCAACTATCCTTTTAATCCTTAGGGTCATAGAAAACACAACAGGCAGAGGTCTTAAGAAAACATATTATTAATTTACTTATTTTTCGCCAGTAAGCTAACATATCAAGAATTTGTATTCAGCAAGCACAAAGGTCAGACAGGGAACTGAAAGCTAAATGTCTGGAAAGTAGCTGAACAGTGTACTGTAGAGATATGGTAGGGATATTTAAGACTTTATTTATCAATACAAGACATAAGCTGTTTGGCTTAAATTGATATATCTGTTATGCAAGACATAAAGACTGCTGCACATCAGACAATAGGTCCATAGGGACCAATATAGCATCTCTGACAATGACCACTGAGATGGCTTAGAGAATTCTGTAAAAGACAGAAATATGATGATACTTCACCTGAAAGTTTTCTCACTCTCAGCAGTTTCTGGCTTAGGAACATCAAGGAGATCTTCTCTTTCTACCTGGGAATGCCAAAAGGCTTTTCTTATGTATATTTGTCCAGCATTTTTTTCCAGAATTCCCTGAAATTCCCTGACATTTTTAGGGATTTTTTTTTCTGTTGTTAATTTTTTTACATATAATAAAACTTAAATGAAATAAGAAATTGATTTTAGAATATCTGATGTTATTGCAATAGAATATCTCTCTGCTAAAACATGCTGTGAAGTTTTATGATGTTTGTTATGGGCAGCACAGTCGGATACTTCTTTGTCTCCTTTACTTAACTCATGGTAGAACGAAGCTACTAGAAGAGTAATATTTAAAGTGGAGAAAAATAAATTCAGTGGTGTACAAAAACAATGAAATTAGTATTAAGTTAATGAACATGAGAAAGTTGCACTGCAGAACTGCTGGCAGCAGTGGATGGGTTTGTGACTATAACTTTCTGCATTTCCTTCATGTAGATCAGCTGTACATTGGTGATGTGAATGGTTCCAGTGCAAATAATGAATGCTTGAGAAAAAGTCTCCCTAGATCCTTCAGTGAAATCTTCTGTGTCTGTATTGAATGAACACCACATAATTTCTCTTTATGGAGGCAGAGAGCAAACATTCACAGCATCACAGAATAGTAGAGACTCAAAGAGGTCTCTGGAGACTGTCTAGTTCAACCCCTCATGCTGACAGCAGGGTCAGCTACAGCAGGTTGCTCAAGAACATGTTCAGTTGGCCTTTGAGTATCTCCAAGGATGGGGACTCAACAACATGTTCCTGGGCAACCTCTTCCAGTGCTCAACCAACCTTATAGTAAAAAAGTACCTTCTTAATTTAAATGGACTTTTTTGTATTTCAGTTTGTGCCCATTGCCTCTTGTCCTGTCACTGAATACCACTGAGAAAAGTCTGTCTCCATCTTCTTTATCCTCCCATCAGGTATTTAGACACATTTCTCCATGCTTCTGTAAATCCTTTCCTAATCATAAATAAAATTTAGGAACCTTGCTGCTCAGTGCTTTTACAGGTTACTTTGTTGTTATTTTATATAAATACCATATGGTTTATTTAAACAACTCTCTCCTGTTCAGCTCAGGGAGTGTTTAGAATATTTAGCAAGTACCTTGAGAAAATTATACTGGTCCCAGGATTATGTCCTATAGACACTTCATTGAAACTTTATTTATATACTTACTATGTATTTATGTACATTTATTGATGTTTTAATTAGTGAAATATTTGCTATAATAATAATTTATAAGCATTAAAAGAAACTGTAATTTCTGTGGAATACCTCTGCCATGTAATGCTGAAAAGCCCACATCCAGTTCAAAAGAACCATTTTATTTAATTCTTTTTATTTTGAAAGAAATTTAACATTGAATTATTTCAATTAAACAGA
The DNA here is from genome assembly GCF_047370975.1 of Nipponia nippon. Taxonomy (NCBI): domain Eukaryota; kingdom Metazoa; phylum Chordata; class Aves; order Pelecaniformes; family Threskiornithidae; genus Nipponia; species Nipponia nippon. The sequence continues at coordinate 95,413,511 of NW_028262358.1, read as the reverse complement.
TCAACCTTAAAAAACAATGAAGAGAAGATGACTGACAGACTATTAAAATCCACAGGCTTTTCAAAATTTATGTAATTATTTTTTGTGCTTGGGAAAGTTAAAGAATGTTTAAAATTGATTATAGTAATTTGAAGGTGCCATTTTGAAAGCTTCCATTTTGCAGTATTTAGCATTTCATTTGTCTGAAGTGCACTAGAGTGCTGTTGTTGACATGTATGATAGATTCATTTATTTAAATGTATTAGGAAGTGTGTGCAGGTCGACTATATGCATAGCACGATTCTTACCTACCACCTTCCCTCCACTGAAGTTACTCTCTATTTCCATTTGTATGAATAAGGCACTCTAAGAGGTGGAAAAACAAAGAGGCTTATATTCAACTATATACAATATGTATTTATATTTATTACAGAAAAATATAAGCCAAATCTGATTGTTGTTTCCTCATCTTAAAGCAAATACATTATGTATTTTTCATGCAAGTGTTATTTTTTTCTAAACTCTCATCTGTCTGGCACAATCTCATTAATTAAAATGTACAGCAAGGTGTACTAAGAATGGCTGCTCACCTTGCATTACTTGCCAGATAGTCACTAGCAAATATTTTTTTTTGTTTTTTTTAAAGGGCATGTGGGGGAAGGAGTAGCCTTTCTAGTATTCACAGAAGGTAAAGTAGGTTTTAATGAGTCACAGTAAGGAATGAAATCCAACAGATGACATCCTGTCAGTAATTGCCTCCCACTTAAAACAAGAAACACCAGCTCAGAAGTTGTCACTGGCGTCAACTGCAAGATTATGTTCATGAGAGAGTGAGCAAAACAGAGGAGCTGAGACACAATAGGTACACTATAGGTTAACACGATGACCCTGCATAGCCTGCAGAAGCTTTTTGAAAGCCAGTACTTTTCAGAAAGTGGTGTGATGTAATCACAACATGAAACTGCAGTTAACAAGTATGATCCACACATTATATCGCTTCATTTTCTGAGCAGCCTCAAGGTGGTGACCAATGTATATTTCATTACACCTGTATAATAAAAGGACAACAAAGGCATGGGAACATGTAACAGGGTCTCAAATGAACAAGATGCATTCTTGTCACTGTACACAGATGAAAAGTTTGGGCTTGACTACAGTTATTTGACCATGAAGGGGAAATCCTGAGTACATCTTAGGGTACTACTTCATGATCAGCTTAAGCCAAAATAAGACTGTATTTTTGCCAAAATAACACTCTCACCTTTCTCAGCTATAATTTTTGCTGCCTTCCTTCAGCCAATACTAGCAATCATGTGGCCCTACAGCAAGTCAAGATTAGCTATGACTGAAAACAAATTGTGGGGAAAAAAGAAACCAGCACCAAAACTAAATGATCTGACTTGCCTGATTGAAAGTGCTGATACAAGAATGAGAACAGAAAGAGCCCTTTTCAGAGCAGGCAGAGTTAATTTAGCTTAAGTCAGTTATAAACCAATAAGTATCCTTTAAAATGGTATATCATTAAAAATCTGCCAATTCTTCTACTTGTTTTCCCAAACTACCCCCACAATACCTCTGTTATTTCAGAACAGATTTATAGGTCTCTGGGAAGTTCTTATAGGTGCAGGAAAGAGTTCATAGATACCTAGACTAGGTTGAATGAAGAATTATCTAAGACATCTAAGTATAAATATTGAACAATAAACCTAAAAGGAACACAGGCCTAACTCTTCACCACGAAAAGAGACAAACCAATATCAACATTGGACATATAAACTAAGATAGTTATATGCCAGGACAAAAAGAAAGAAAACAAAACATAAAGATGCATTCCACTATATATCCAGTGATATAGTGACTATGACGGTTACAGAATAAAAATAGACACCTATTTTAAAATCACCCTTTCTAGAACAGACATAAATTTAAGTCTCCCACATTCCAGGAAATTGCACTAAATATCAATGTTTTGGACCTACATTCCTATCAATCTTTTCTGAGGAAACTGTTTTACCCGAAACATGTATTTATAAAACCTGAATATATGCACTTGTTAACTGCCCAATATCTATTGGTGACAGCCCTGAGTACTGAGCTTTGGAGGTGGTCTGTCAGTCCTCTCTCTTACTCATCCTTCTTCTTCCAGAGCAGTGAACAGAAGTTTGAACTCTGCTAGTATCAAGACCTAAGCAGTTTTGCCTGTGTCCAGTGACTTACGTCCTCAAATCTGACATGCAGATGTACTCTGACATCTGATGCCAGACAGCAAAGAATTGCATTGACAAATTTCTAGTCAGGGCCAACCTGTGCAGAGTCAAAACAAATCCATCAATATCCATTTATGTCTGAACAGCAAACTGGTATAATTTACACAAGCCAATGTAATGCTCACAACAATAATAAATTAACTATGCAAATTATTACATTATGTACACATATCAATTCACTTCATAAACAACCAATCTGTCATACAAACCTTGAGTTCCTTAGCTTTAATTGACCTGTCACAAGCCATTAAATTTGACACATAAGTCAGCAGCAGAATGTCGTGGACTGATCAGGCCATGAATTCCACTTTTCTTTAAGCCACTAATTCTCAGTGGGGTCTCAGACATGGCACTAAGGTCAAAAGATAGATCTTTTGAACAAAATTAAATCCATATACGGGCATCTAAATGAATCTATCAAATTTTCAAAGAAATTCTAGAGATTCTACAAACTTGACTGATTTTGGTTTGAGTTTCTCATATAACTGTCAACCACTGGAAGCTCTAGGTATTCAAAAAGTTTCAAAAATAAAGCTATTTCATGATACAGTATGGATTTTAGTGCCTGAAATTAGATAATTGTAAGAATACTGATCTTACTTTTAAATCAGTATATTTACATACTACAGACATAAAAAAATAATTTTTAAATTGCTTATTTATTTTTAACCAATGTATTTACTTTGTCAGTATTTCATCTGTATTTCATTTACACATTAATTTTTATCTGTATTTCATTTATTTTATCTGTATTTTTGAGGAACCTGTACATACACAAGTCCATGGGACCCCATGAGATGCATCCCAAGATCTTGAGGGAATTGGCTGATGTAGTTGCCAAGCTGCTTTCCGTCATGTTCAAAAAGTCATAGCAGTCAGGCAAAGTCCTCAGTGACTGGAAAAAAGGAAACATCACATCCATTTTTAAAAAGGGTAAAAAGGAGGACCCTGGAAACTACTGACCAGTCAGCCTCACTTCTGTGCCCGCTAAGAACAAGGAACAGATTCTCCTGGAAGATATGTCAAGGCGTATGCATGACAGGAAAGTGATTAAAAACAGCCAACTTGGCTTTGCAAAGGGCAAATCATGCCTGACTAATCTGATCAGCCTTCTATGATAGAGTGACTGCATTGATCGATAAAAGAAGAGCAACTGATGTCATCTACCTTGACTTCTGTAAGGCCTTTGACATGATCCCACACAACAACCATGTTGCTAAATTGGAGGGATATGGGTTTGATGGATGGACTATTCAATGGGTAAGGAACCTGCTGGATGACCGTGTCCAAAAAGGTGCAGTCAATGGCTTAACGTCCAAATGGAGATCAATAACAAGTGGTGTCCCTCAGAGTCCTGTACTGGCACTGGTACTCTTCAATATCTTTATTAATGGCATAGACAGCGGGATTGAGTGCACTCTCAGCAAGTTTGTAAATGACACCAAGCTGAGGGGTGCAGTTGATATGATAGAGGGAAGGGGTGACATCCAGAGGGGCCTTGACAGGCTTGAGAAGTGGATCCATATGAACTTCATGAAGTTCAACAAGGCCAAGTGCTGGTGTTTTGCCCTTTCTTAAATACGTTTTCCCAGATGCACCACCATCTTGGCTGGGGGGGCTCAGCTGTGCCCTGCGGTGGGTCTGTTGGAAACCACACCAGCTGTGTCTGACACGGGGCAGCCCTGGCCTCTTCTCACAGAAGCCATCCCCTCAGACCCCTGCTGCCAACACCTGAACACGGACACCCAGTACAAGTGGATAACCTGATAGTAAGTAAACTCAGTACATACATCCAGCCAGCAATATTCATTAACCTGCTCAGGATGGAGGAATCATGGCTGAACAAATCCAACTCCTTTCTAAGGTTCTAAGAATACAGCCAAAGGAAACGGGATTATTTCTTTTTGTCAGCAGTTCTTTCTTTTATTCGTGTTTTTTCAATGAAGACCTGAAAAGATCAACTACTACTTTGATAAAAAAGGGGTTTTTTTGTATAAAATAAGATGTTTTCCTTCCAGCTCTGATTTCAAGTTGGTGAAGGGTCTAGAGAACATGTCTTATGAGGAGCGGCTGAGGGAACTGGGGTTGTTTAGCCTGGAGAAGAGGAGGCTGAGGGGAGACCTTATCGCTCTCTACAGCTACCTGAAAGGAGGTTGTAGCGAGGTGGGGGTCGGCCTCTTCTCCCTCGTAACGAGTGATAGAACAAGAGGAAACGGTCTCAAGCTGCGCCAGGGGAAGTTTAGGTTGGATATCAGGAAAAACTTCTTCATCGAGAGGGTGGTCAAGCATTGGAACAGGCTGCCCAGGGAGGTTGTTGAGTCTCCATCCCTGGAGGTGTTTAAAGAACGGATAAATACGGTGCTTGAAGACATGGTATAGATGGACTTGTCGGTGCTAGGTTAACGGTTGGACTCGATGATCTTAAGGGTCTTTTCCAACCTTGACGCTTCTATGATTCTATGATTCTATGATTCAACTTATTTTTTTACAGAATAAATGACTAGATATTAAAGGTCACATAATCAACTATTTGCACATTCACTTGGTGTTATATTCCTTCAGAAAAAAATAAGGCAGATAAAGAAGAATTATTTTTTTTAGTGCAACTGGTGAAACTTTTTTTTTTCTAAAACAAAATTTTCATCTTCCTCTGCAGCCAATAACAGGTACATTGCTCCACTGGAGATCCAAATGTAGAATTTCACTGTCTTGGTTCAGTGGTATTCCAGTGTAGCTTTGCTGATAGCAAAAGAGATACTTTCCTGTAAAATTTCAGTGATGAATTAATTCTACCAGATATAATCATGGTACTCTTCAGAAAATATTAATTCGCTTCTGTAGCTGAACAGACCTTCTTATAAATATGTATGTTTATATTTGCATATATAACACATGCTCTCAGTAACTTTTTGTGTGACGAAACACAACTGTTCCCCTACTTTCATGTAGTGAGGAAGATGGTATGATTCTCTTCACAGCTGAAGTTTTTACATTACCTATATTACAAAAAAATAAAAAAAATTGGAAGCTTTTGTAAAACTGAATAAGCAGAGAATCATTTTGACCACTAATTGCTTTCTACAAAAATTATGCAATAGTCGTAGGACTACATATATTTAATTTGATAACAGTATTTTTCTCTTCCTCTACAAATACACATAATAGATAAATAAACTTTTGTTTAATGTCAAGGTAACAAATACAATATATAATTTAGCAGAAATCTTCTGAACAACATGCACCTGAATAAAATTTTTGATTAATTTCTTCAATACCACAGACAACTCAAGTTTGAACTAAAATAGAAATAGGAATACTCAGGAGCAAACCAAAAATGTTTCACAGCCTGTTCTTTATAGCCTATATACTTACAATTGAAGGTCTCACTGATGTAGTAAGCAACCAATGGATTCATGTTAAATCTTTTTTTAAAGAGTTTCCTACCTGATCCTTGTGTTTGCATTTATTAAATGGAATTTCTTATTTCTTTGCCTGCAAATTCATGTTTGTAAATTATTTGCTTCCATGCTATGAGCTGAGCAGTTTAGGGTGTTAAATCACCATTGCATCCCATTGGAAGCTATATTCCCTCAGAGGCTGAAACCCTTTTGTACATTTTGGGTATGTGCAAGCACGGAAGTCTTTAAGCTAGACAGAGATCACTTACGGAAGTTCTTTGTAGAGAGAAAACTATGTTACGAAACAGTAGGTGGTTCAGTGGAGGGAGATTCCATCTCACTCAGCTGCGAGCGCTCTTCAAGTGTTGCCTTCGCACCAGCACCCATTCATCAACTTCATTAATGACCAGAAGAAGACAGTGTGCAATAAAATCTCCATGTTGACAGATGATACAAAGGGTTTTTTGGGAATTCACGTTTATATTGATGACAAGGTAGGTGCACAGGACCTCATAAAATGGAATGAACAAATGAAAAGGCAGTGAATCAGTTTTTCAGTTTTTATGAGTTTCAAATGTAAGACAATGCATCTAGGGGAAAATAATCTAAACCATGCTTACATGATGCTGGAGTTGAAACTAGCAATTGAAACTCAAGGAAAAGGTTTTAGGAATGCTCTCAACAGTTCTCTGAAATCATTCCTTTAAAACACCCCCAAAAAGTCAAGGCAAACATTGTACTTCATTAAAAATGATATGAAAATAGAGGCAGGGTATAATTTTACTACCTATAAGACCTTTGCAAGATTGTATAGTGAGCACTATGTGCAGCTCTTAGCATCTCAAGAAAGACAAGGCAGAGTTAGAGGAGGTACCACTTCAATAATTAAAGATGTGTAACAACTGCCTTACAAGGAAAGACTAAAATGGTTGGAACTTGTCAAATTTGATAGGAGAAGGCTGAGGGGTATGATAGAGTTTTAGAAAATTGTGTGATGCTGGATAGGATGAAAACAAAACTGTTAATCTCCAAATCCCTCCATATTAAAACTAAATGGAATTCACTGAAACTAGTAGAAGATCAACTGAAACTAGTAGGAGATCAATAATCAATTTATAACAGAAAAAAGAAAATACCTCTTTCCCCACTGAATTTCTGGAATGTGGTGCCACAAGAAGTTGTGGAGATCAATAATATCAGTAGGTTAAAAAAAAAAATTTAAAAAAATTAGACATTGTTGGATAACAGATTCATACACAGCTACTAAGGAGCAGGAATATGCTCAGAAAACAACCATGGGTATTCGAGGGATGCATGGCTAAAGGACTGCAGAAGGCAGCCATGCTCACATGCTCCTCCTAAAGAATATATACTGGTGCTAGTGTCAGAAACAGAGTACTCAGTTAAATAATAGACAACTAGTCTAACCCAGCTGGACATTTGAAGGCTAGATTACTGAATACCAAAATGTGGACAAAGAGATGAAAGTGAAAGCTATTTCTTAAGTCATTTCTTGCTTCCCCTTGTTCTACAACTGCCGTCAACAATTATATTAGTTTATTTTTTCATTGAACCTTCAATCTTAAATTTATCCCCATGATATTTAAAACATATTTTATGTGCAGCCAAGAGCATTTCTGCCAATACTTTTTATGCTTTTCTTGTGCGTCTGATTTTACCCACTATCTCCTTACCCAGGGTGCAATCAGAGAAAGCAAACAAAAAAGAAACATAAAGATTAATAACCTAAAAGTTACCTACATGATTTTTCTGTTAATTATTTTGTTATGTGTCAGGATGTGATTTTCTGTTGGATGAAGCATTCAACAAGCGGCTGGCTGATTTCTCACAATCTCTAGCCCTTGTTCTCGTGGGAGACTTCAACTTACCGGATCTCTGCTGGAAATATAACACAGCAGAGAGAAAGCAGTCTCGGAGGTTCCTGGAGTGTGTGGAAGATAACTTCCTGATGCAGCTGGTGAGTGAGCCAACCAGGGAAGGTGCCCTGCTGGACCTGCTCTTTACGAACACAGAAGGCCTGGTGGGTGACGTGGTGGATGGAGGCCATCTTAGGCACAGCAACCATGAAATGATAGAGTTTTCGATTCTTGGAGAAGTAAGGAAGGGGGTCAGCAAAACCACTACCCTGAACTTCAGAAGGGAAGACTTTGGATTGTTTAGGAGTCTGGTTAACAGAGTCCCTTGGGAGGCAGTCCTGAAGGGCAAAGGAGTCCAGGAAGGCTGGATGTTATTCAAGAAGGAAATCTCAAAGGCACAGGAGCAGGCGGTCCCCATGTGCCATAAGTCGAGCAGGCTGGGGAGAAGACCGGCCTGGCTAAACAGAGAGCTTTGGCTGGAACACAGGAAAAAAAGGAGAGCTTACCACCTTTGGAAGAAGGGGCAGGCAACTCAGGAGGACTACAAGGATGTTGTGATGTTATGCAGGGAGAAGGTTAGAAAGGCGAAGGCGCAGCTAGAACTTAAACTGGCCATCGCCATTAAGGACAACAAAAAATGGTTTTACAAATATATCAGTGACAAAAGAAGGGCCAAGGAGAATCTCCATCCTTTATTGGATATGGAGGGAAACATCACCACAAAGGATGAGGAGAAGGCTGAGATACTTAATATTTTCTTTGCCTCAGTCTTTAACAGTCAGACTAGTTATCCTCATGGTATTCAGCCCCCTGAGCTGGGAGACAGAGAAGGGAAAGAAAATAAAGCCCCAGTAATCCAAGAGGTTACATTTAGCAACCTGTGACTCTACCTAGATGCCCACAAGTCTATGGGGCCAGACGGGATCCACCCAAGGATACTGAGGGAGCTGGCAGAGGAGTTTGCCAAGTTACTCTCCATCATTTACCAGAAGTCCTGGTCAACTGTGGAGGTCCCAGATGACTTGAAGTTAGCAAATGTGACACCCATTTACAAGAAGGGCTGGAAGGAGGATCTGGGGAACTACAGGCCTGTCAGCCTGACCTCGGTGCCGGGAAAGGTCATGAAGCAGATCATCTTGAGCGCCATCACATGACACATGCAGGACAGTCAGGGGATCAGGCCCAGCCAGTACACGTTCATGAAAGGCAGGTCCTGATCTCCTTCTATGACAAGGTGACCCACTTAGTGGATGAGAGAAAGGCTGTGGGTGTTGTCTACCTGGACTTCAGTAAGGCCTTTGACACTGCCTCCCACAGCATTCTCCTGGAGAAACTTACTGCTCATGGTTTGGACGGGTTCACTCTTCACTGGGTAAGAAACTGGCTGAATGGCCGAGCGCAGAGAGTGGTGGTGAATGGAGTCAAATCCAGCTGATGGCCGGTCACCAGAGCTCAATGTTGGGGCCAGTTCTGTTCAATATCTTTATCAATGACCTTGAGGAGGGGATTGAGTGCACCCTCAGTACGGGAGAAGAGTGGCTGGAGAGATGCCTGGAGGAAAAGGATCTTGGGGTGCTGAACATGAGACAGCAGTGTGCTCAGGTGGGCAAGAGGGCCAATGGCATCCTGGAATAGTGTGGCCAGCAGGACCAGGGAGGTGATAGTGCCCCTGTACTCGGCACTGGTGAGACCGCACCTCGAATACTGTGTTCAGTTTTGGGCCCCTCACTACAAGAAGGACACTGAGGTGCTGGAGCGTGTCCAAAGAATGGCAATGAAGATGGGGAAAGGTCTGGAGAACAAGTCTTATGAGGAGCAGCTGAGGGAGCTGGGGTTGTTTAGTCTGGAGAAGAGGAGGCTGAGGGGGGGAGACCTTATCGCTTTCTACAACTACCTGAAAGGAGATTGTAGCAAGGTGGCGGTTGGTCTCTTCTCCCAGGTACCAAGCAACAGGATGAGAGGAAATAGCCTCAAGTTGTGCCAGCAGAGATTTAGATTAGACATTAGGAAAAATTTCTTCACGGAGAGAGTGGTTACGCATTGGAACAGACTACCCAGGGAAGTGGTTGAGTCCCCATCCCTGAAGGTATTTAAAAGATGTGTAGATGTGATGCTTAGGGACACGGTTTAGTGGTGGACCTGGCAGTTAGGTTAATGGTTGGACTCTATGATCTCAGAGGTCTTTTCCAACCTTAATGATTCTATGATTCTATGAATTCCCAACAAATGTATTCACATCAATCACCTATAAAAAGTAAAAATTCACTGTATGTTGCAAACACTGGAATCTGAGTTGCTGCAGCTGTTTCAGATACCAGTATATGTTTGTTAACTTTTGTCAGACATTGACTTTTTAGCAACAGCATCATATATTTCAGAGAACAGGTCAAGCTTAAAAATTCAAATTGAGGTTCTATTTTTCATTTTGCATAGTTTGGAAATGTTAAAATGCAAGATATGGCTTTGGCAGATTATAAGGATGGTGTTCAAACACAGTAGCACAAATAATCCATAGACTTAATAACTGGCTTTGGAACACTCTATACAAATGTTGAGTGATTCCTGTTGACTTACGCCTGTTGCTGACTGCTATAGTGTACGAATGTTTGTAAGAAGCAACTGTCTGTTCCAGGAGATTAGAAGAATTTGTGTCTGCAAAATGAAGGCCCTATAGGAAGAATCCCTTGATGAAGCTGAAGGCAATGGTTTTAAGATTGCTGTTGTTTTTAATTACTAAGTTCCTCTTGGAGAAACCAGTTAAATTCAAACTAATCCAAGGTTTTCTGGTCCTGTTCACAACAGAGTAAGTAATCCCTTTTATTTCAGAGACCATTAACAGAATTTCACTGCTGGCCGTAGGCTTGGATTTCTCATGTCTCTTCTCAGACATATTAAGAGCTATGGTATTTATAGAAAAGAACAGGTGACTAAGAAGGGGACTTTCTGGCAGTGTGGGTTATGCATAGGGTATGTTAAGTTTGAAGTCACTCAAATGTCATTGGTAATAAGAACAAAAAAATAATTTTGCAATGCGTCTTTGTATTGTTTTTCGGATATAATTTTAAGTTGATGACCCATAAGTATCCGTTATCTAGGATATTGGGAAGGTCATGAGAGAAGAGAATTTGTCATACCTGCTTCTCTGGTATATCACTGAGAAGATGTTGGCCCAGGCTGAATCAAAAAAAATATTGGTGTTTTTACCACTATATAAAGACTAAATTGGCAGCAGTGGTCTACTGACAAGCAAACTCTTCTTGCAGCTTTCTGCAGTATGGCTTTCAATGTCTGTGGCGGTAGTCCTCGTCTCCACTTGAAATTGTTGTAGCTGCTTCCTGCAGATTCTTACTCATGTAACTTAAGAAAGACTTTTTAGGAAAGAAATGTTTTGGGCTTTTTATTAATCTTTTGCAGTGATTTGTTTCTCAATTTGTTTAAAGCACCTACAGCAAAATTTATAGTTAAACAATATCCACTGCTGTTTTACTTCTGCGAGGATTGCTTCCTCATCATGTCATAATGCACCATGCTATTTAATTTACGATCCTGAGGAAATTATTATAATTTTTCAGTGTTAAGTGTAGATTACATATGGAAAATTAAGAATTTTAACATGAGTGGTTAATGTGGGAGAACTTGCTCATGCAACCCTGTGTGATACAATGACACAATAAGCTCTTCATTTAACCATCATATTTTCTAATCTGTCATAATAATAATTTTTATAAAAGTGTAGTATGTGCTAAAATCACAAAGAGCTGTAGTCAGAATATTTTTCTGATGAAACATTTTAAATAATTTAGCTTCAGTGCTCCTTTACATATTTAGGTTGCTAGGTTTGAAGGTTTAATTTAATGAGATCTGATTCTTACAGTACATCTATTGTATGCACATAGCATATAGAGCATGAATAAATTACATTATTGCAAGTGCATTTTGAAATACGTCTGTTAAATATGTAGGAGTATTTTGTTATCATTGCCTCCAGCTCAAATGATATAAATGTCTTACCTGCAAATTTTGATATTTTCTTTTTTACTTATTATAATCAAAATACTATAAATGGATTTTTCATATACTTTTCTGGCATTTTAGTAAAAAGAACATTAGTGCAAACATACAATTATTGAACAAATTTTTATTCCTTCCATCCCCCTCTACAGAATATCTTGCTTTAACTTAGCTGCTCATTATAATTAAGTGTATGTACATGTGAAAGTGAATCTGTGAATCTTTTGAGTTATATTGGCTGAAAAATGCAACCACAAACCAAAGGCAGCAGTCCCTAAAGATAAAGCCAGCACTGAAAAATTAATGATTGCAACCAAAATGGCATGAGGCCATTTAATGTTGTACCGCATTATATGTAACTGTGGATGCAAAGATACAACAGGAAGGATTGTTTTATACCATTTTATATACAAAAACAAATGCCACAATACTATGAAGAACCTGTTCAATATAATTACCAATGCGATCTTCTACTCCATAGAAAACTTTTTTTGCATACAAGTATTAATTATTCCTTACTGTAATGAGGTGGTAATAAATGGGGAAATTTATGTTTATGCATCTTTGAAGCACAGCAAGTTTTCATTCCCAGTAGATTATATATATATATATGCATTCATTCAGTCAACTCTCTAGGGCACAAAGAAAGTAGCCAGTCGAGACAATAGCAAAATACAGATTATATCCTCCATTCAGAACTCAGTGGGCCTTCACATATATGCCAAAATCTGTGCAAGCAGTCCTGGTTGGCCTGGTCTAGGCTAAATTAATAACACTACAGCCTGATAGTATTGATTCGGTAATTCAGCAATGCCATGTACTCTACTGCTAAAGCTGGACATATAAATAAGACACTGAGTCATGTGTATATCTTAAGCAGCTATCAGCAACTGGCAGTATAAATATCTAAATTAAATTGCTCTCTAGCAGATAAATACCTGCAATTTTCAAAGAAATTCAATTCCTTGGGAGATATAGATATAAATATATCCCACAAGAAAATCTTTCTTACCAAGACATCTAGAAGATTCTGGAAAGAAAATGGCAAAATTTGCTCAAAAGGCAACTCCTATGCCCTTTCTAATTATATGGAATCCCTTTTGCAAGAATTTTATTAACTTTATTAGTCTCTGTTATACTGGGGTAGGGAAATTGCCCTTTTCACAGTGGTAAGATCAGGATCGTTAGAAACTGCTTAACCTCTTGTGTCTTTTATAGAGGAAGAAACTGTCAGAGTACATATGTATGAATTTAATCAGTCTCTAAAGACTGTATTTTCTGTGGCACAACATTAAAACAGAAAATCTTAGCACAGAACTGGTCATGTAAAATGGCAGTTTTTTTCCTGCAAGAGGCATTGGAGAAGAGTAGAGTATTACTGAAATTTTAATAAGCTTGTTCCTTAGAAAAAATGGCAAATTCTTCAGATCTGTGAAACACAATATCTAAACTGTTCCTTTATTGACATTAGGGAAGAGAAACTAACCAAAGTTTTAAACAAGATACAGGAGTTTTTCCATTGCTTGTATCATCTATAATAAATGCATCTGCAGCTGTAGTTGAATCTCTATCTGCCATTGTTGCCTTTCTGGGTCCATTCTAGTTTATTTCCAATTGCAGTGATTTGATAGACTGTGAGGATCTTTATAATAGAGTAATATATAAAGGAAGTAATTGATTGAGAAAGCCTCAAATCATCTTGGAAAGATAAAAGAAATAAAAGAAAAACAAACAAACAAACAAACAAAAAACCCCAGAAAATCAGCATGTAAATTAAAATCCCTGCATTTATTACTACTAGATCCTTTTTACTTAGGATCACAGTTCTGCAAAGAATATTGAATGACTGTGGTCTGCCAAACATGCTAAAGCCACAATACACATGAGATGAAAGTTAAGATAAAAGTAAGAATTTGTTTATTCATTCATTTATTTATTTTACTACAACATGAAGCTTAAGAACACAGAAGCTATACTGATTCATTCCCATCTCCTGTACACTGTTTGATTATGGTAGTCCAACTGTTTATGAACAGTCCTGAGAAAAGGACGAATGAATAAGTGTGGTAAAAATACCTTTTTTCCCCTTTTATTGCAGAGCTTGTGGGTATACTTTTTAAGATAAATACGGGTATACTTTTTAAGAAATAAACAACCCCCCCAAAAAAGGAACCTGGCGATGTTGGTCCCACCTCCCAACAGAGTTATATTTGTTACATTCGTGTCCAAGCTCCAGCTGAAATTCTGCCTTGAACTTGTCAACAAGTTGGCAAGGCCACACTGCCCCTAAGATTTGTGAAGCAAACTCCCTCTCAGGAGAATCACCCTTTTCTTTATCTCATCACTATTAGCTGAGAGTTCATGGTATCAGTATAAGATGTCATTGTAGTCCAAATCCCAACCCGCATAGAAGAATTGCAATTTGAATTCATGATTCAGACACAGAGGTTTTAATTTCCTAGCACAAAATTGTATGTAACTCTGGATATTAAACCAATTTAATTTCTTCAACTAAGTGACAGATTTTTTAAAACGCAAACTTTTTAGCTGAACCCTAATAAAAGCAAATAAGTATCTTACATCTTAGAATGTACTATTATAGTGCAGAATCTTACAGAACAGCAGCATATATAGCCTGCTTGAATTCAGCCTTCATAAATTTTCCATATTATCTGAAAGAAAGAAATTCTAGCAATACAAAATACATTAAGAAAGAAATTCTAATTTAATTTTGGCTGAGAAAAAAACAAAGAATTAAGAAAGTTTACAGTGGGATTTCTTTATGGATTTTAATTTTATGATTGACAGAAGTTTTTAACCAAGAATCATTGCTACTAAAGTGACTGCAGCTGAACATTTATATTATATAAAATGATTAACCAAAACAGAGTTTCATGATCAGTTTATCTGCTTCTGGAGTACTGTAAAGACATACCCTAAGGACATAGCTTCTTAGCTGGAGATACACAGAAAACCACCTGTGAATAGTTGATTAAATGCTTTCCTTACCCATAAATGCTATCTAACTCAGTGTGTGAAGACATATATGTATCTGATATGACTGTGCATGCAAAATAAATCTTTTGTTTATGCTAAATCAATTAGTACAGCATTGGAAATTACAAAACAGTCAAGAGTACATAACCATCAAGTGATGCTTTCCCCAGCTGTTTTCCATTGCATTACATGCTTGTTCCCATCTAAGCATGATAGTATGTAATACCAATTTATCCTTATTCTTCAGTGTTTTTTTCTCAGTCATGCAAGGGGACAGAAGCAATCAGAAACAGAAAGAACTAAATGTCCTTACCATGAATGTGATTCAAAGCTATCAGAATGTAGGCTGTCCCACAAATCTCTACTTCCTCACCTGCAGTGAACCCCATAGGAAAGGATGCCCAGATGACCACACTGCATTACTATCTTACCATCATCAACCGTGTAATGCCCCTCATCCAAGTAGATGAAACAGTCTTCCTATTTGTTTCCTCTTGTTATTTCAGGGCTTGCTACCTGAACCCACTCCTAATTCTGAGCTGGTCAACATCCATATGAAGACCCCACTGTTAGGTGAATGGTGGATTCTTGGAGAATACCCCAGGTGAACTGATTCTGGTCATCTTAGAATCATAGAACCGTTAATCTTGGAAAAGACCCTTAAGATCATCAAGTCCAACTGTTAACCCAGCACTAAGTCCACCACTAAACGATGTCCCTAAGCACCACATCTACCTGTCTTTTAAATACCTCCGGGGATGGAGACTCAAACACTTCCCTGGGCAGCCGGTTCCAGTGCCTGATTACCCTTTCGGTGAAGAATTTTTTCCTAATATTCAACCTAAACCTCCACTGGCACAACATGAGGCAGTCTTCTCTTGTCCTATCACTTGTTATTTGGGAGAAGAGACCGATCCCCATCTCGCTACAGCCTCCTTTCTGGTAGTTGTAGAGAGCAATAAGGTCTCCCCTCAGCCTCCTCTTCTCCAGACTAAACAACCCCAGTTCCCTCAGCTGCTCCTCATAAGACTTGTTCTCTAGACCCTTCACCAGCTTCGTTCCCCTTCTTTGGATATGCTCCAGCACCTCAATGTCTTTCTTGTAGTGAGGGGCCCAAAACTGAACACAGTGCTCAAGGTGCAGCCTTGCAGTGGCTAGTACAGGGGGGACAATCACTTCTCTAGTCCTGCTGGCCACACTATTTCTGATACAAGCCAGGATGCCATTGGCCCTCTTGGCCACCTAGGCACACTGCTGGTTCATATTCAGCCAGCTGTTGACCAACACCCCCAGGTCATTTTCTGCCAGGCAGCTTTCCAGCCACACTTCCCCAAGCCTGTAGCATTGCATGGGGTTGTTGTGACCCAAGACAATTGACCTCGACCCATTGGTCTTAAACTGCCTTTTGTATGAGGATAAAAATAGACAATTACTTTATGGAAATTCCTACTTCTGTGACAGCTTTGCAGATCGTAAAGAGCGGTTCTGGATGTAGGACACAAATTCAGGTTGGTAAGATTGCATCAGAGTGGGAGAGGCACCTGTCGTTAAACAGTTGGGATCCTTCTACAGTATTGTTTTCCCCCACAATTGTTTCAAGGTAGCTTGATCCCTCTGTAGGATCTCTGTGAAGCAAGAACATGAAACAGTCCCTGGCCAGCAGATGCTGCCTGGAAGCATCATTTGGCAGGTCTAAACACAGTCATTCATCTACAGTTCACATTCATTTTTGGTGCACACAGAAAGACTTCATTTTGCTATGGATCACTGATTTTCTCAGACTGTTCCTTCAAGGACTGATGGTACATTTGATGCAAATCAAAGGAATCTAGCTTTTGTGCATCAGAACTTCTCTGTGAATCAAGAAAAGTCTCTGTAAATAAGGTAACTGGGAGAGCCACTTTGAAACAGCTCCAAAACAAAACAAAAATGTGGTTATATAATGAGAAAAATTTTTGGGTGTTTTTTTTCTTTTCATTTCTTTTTTTCTGAAACTGAAGTATTTATCTTCAGTTATAAAAAAATGCATACAATAATAAGTGGTTGTGTAAAGTTCTGTTAAACAGTTTCAGTAAATTGAGGGTGAGATGTCTTAGAATGCTATGTATCATTTAAAAATGTGGGAAAATACAAGAAAAAACTGTAGCTTTTTAGAGTTGCACTATAAAGTATTTGCATTCAAAATCATCAAGTGGAAATAATAAGTAAGCATGTTCTATCTTCGTATTTTCTTCTTCCTTCTTTCCTTTTTCTATACTCCTTATTACTTCTGGTATATGTATTAATTTCAGCACTGTCTGCTAAGGTACATCTCTCTATGTATGTCTGAGTTTAAAGTTTAATGAGCATTTCTGTGCTGTCATGATAATTTTGTGGTCTAGATAACTTTGCAGTGATGCCTGTAAAATAGCTTAGGATTTGTCTTCACTTCAGTTGCATGAACATACTGATAAAAATCTTTTAACCAAAATTAATAGCAAGACTACCAAAAAAACCCCACAAACCAGCAATCCTACAAATAATTGACTTTTTATTTTATTAGCATAGTTCCAAGAAACTCTCATCCCAAATAAGTATCCTTCTTTATGACCCAAAGCAAAAATTTGTTTCCTTCAACAAACTGTATATTATGCATATTGATTGTGTACAGTAAGAAGCAGCTGCATGGGACAATAAAGAAAAATAAAAAGAGGAATATTGGAGAATGTGAATAGTGGTATCAATGAAGAAATGGGGTAAAAGTTCTTTGTTTCTCTAAATATTGTTGCAACAGAAAATTTCAAAGAAGGATTTGTAAGAGGATATGATACTGAAGGACTTTTTTGAGTGTCTTTTCCAGAAATTCCACACAACTGTGAGATTCAGCAGGAATCAAAGAACAACAGTGTTTGAAATTAAGAAAATGACCAGTTAAACTAGATCTCAGGGCCAATTGAAATAACATGTGATAATATATAACGAGTACCAAATTATTTGAACATAAACCTTAAAAGAGATCTAGAAATCATAGAATATCTCAAGTTGGAAGGGACCCATAAGGATCATCGAGTCCAACTTCTTGCTTCTCGGAGGACTACCTAAAACTAAACCATACGACTAAGGGTGTTGTCCAGATGCTCCTTGAACTCTGACAGCCTTGGTACTGTGACCACTTCCCTGGGGAGCCTGCTCCAGTGACCAGCCACCCTCTCAGTGAAGAACTTTTTCCTAATCTGAACTTCCCCTGATGCAGCTTCCTTCCATTTCCTTGTGTCCTATCACTGGTCACCAGAGAGAGGAGATCAGCACCTCTCCCTCCACTGCCCCCCTTGAGGAAGTTGTAGACTGTGATGAGGTCACCCCTCCAAAACTTGAGGTGGGGCAATACCAGAGCAGTGTAGAGTGGGACAATCACCTCCCTCGACTGGCTAGCTATGCTGTGCTTGATGCACCCCAGGACACAGTTGGCCCTTTTAGTTGCCAGGGGACACTGTTGACTCATATTCAACTTGCTGTCAACCCAACCCACCAGATCTCTTTGCACAGGGCTGCTTTCCAGCCTCTCATCCCCCAGTTTGTACGTATAACCAGGATTGCCCCATCCCAAGTGGAGAATCTGGAACTTGCTCTTGTTGAATTTTATATGGTTAGTGATTGCCCAGCTCTCTAGCCTATCCTCATCTCTCTGTAAGGCCTCTCTACCCTTGAGGAAGTCCACACCTCCTCCTAATTTAGTAGCGTCAGCAAACTTACTTACTGTACATTTGATTCTTGCATGCAGATCATTTATAAAAACATTGAAGAGCACTGGCCCTAAAAGTGAGCCCTGGGGAACCTCACTGGTGACTGGCTGCCAGCCTGATATAACCTCATTTACTATAACCCTTTGAGCCTGACCCATCAGCCAATTGCTCACCCAGCATATTATGGACTTGTCTAGCTGTTTGCTGGATAGTTTGTCCAGAAAGATACTGTAAGAGACAATATCAAAAGCTTTGCTAAAATCCAAAACCACCACATCTGCTGGCTCTCTCGTTGTTTTTTTTTCATTTTCAAGGAAAGTTAACACCTTTAAACATCCTTGAAATTTTTGAAAGTGCAACTGTGTCTAGATTCCTTCCTGTACATCAACTTCTTTCTTGTACTGAGGAGCCCAAAACTGGACACAGCACTCCAGGTGTAGTCTCACAAGTGTGAAATAGAGGGGAAGGATCACTTTCCTGGACCCACTGGCTTCTTGCTAATGCAGCCCAGGGTGTCACTGACCTTCTTTGCTGCAAGGGCACACTGCTGGCTCATGTCCAACTTCGTGTCCATCAGGACCCCTGCTTCCTTTTCTGCAAAGCTGCTTTCCAGCTAGTCACTCCCAGCCTGTACTGCTGCATAGGGTTATTCCTCTTCAGGTGCAAGACTTTGCATTTGTCTTTTTTTTTATTTCATGAGGTTCCTGTCAGCCCATTTCTCCAGCTTGTTCTGGTCCCTCTAGATAGCAGACCTGCCCTTCAATGCACCAGCCATTGTTCCCAGCCCCTCCACCTTCCCATTCCCAGTTTTGTCTCAGCCACAGACATTCTGAGATTGCACTCTATTCCACCATCTCGGTCATTAATAAAGGCACTTAATAATGTTTTCCCCAGTACTGGCATCAGTATCAGTCTCTGAAGGACACCATTAGTAACTAGCTGGTGCCAGCGGATTTTGTAGCATTGATCACCATGGTTTGAACCAAGCAGTCCCACCACTTTTCCACCAATCTTATCATCAACTTATGCAGTCCATGCTTTACCAACATGGTATAAGGACACTATAGGAGACTGTGTCCAAGGCCTTGCAAAAAATTGAGGACTGAAGCATCCACTACCCTCCCTCTGACCACACAGCCAGTCAGCTCACCATAGAAAACCATCTGGTTGGTCAGGCACAATTTCCTTTGGTTGACTCATGCTGACTGCCCTCATTCCAGTTTATACAATTCATTTTGTGAATACCATCCTTGAGGTTTTACTTTGGCCTCCTTCCTGAATTTGCAGTACTCTCTAGTTTAATGATTATAAATATCTCATTCCCCTTTTAGAAGTGCAAATGTATTTTCTATACCTTATTCTAAATCCCTGCTGAAGGGCACCAGGCAAGTGCTGGAATTTAAATACAGAAGATTTGTTTCACCAGCTTAGGATGTCACAATCCAGACACAGGTATAAGGAAAAGAGAGTTTGAAGACAAAGAGTGATCACGAGACACAGTGAAAAACAAGTTTGCTTAGAGATGTCAAAATTATATAAAAAGAAATATAAGACATTAAAATGGGCTTTATATTGCTATACAATTTATAGTATTCATGGAGGTAGCATAACCCCCAAGCAGGTTTAGTCGTGTGCTCGTGTTAAGCTATGACAATTGGACACTTCCCATTTAATTTCAGTCACTGAACTGAAGCATCTCAAAGTTCCCTCTACAGTCAAAGAAAAAATAATTATTTCCAGAGCCTGTCTCAGATCTTGAGTAGACTGATCATATTAAAGTTATTGGCAAAATTCTGTGGCATAATTTCACTTGAACAGTCTATGAGACTACACAGATTATATGGGATGAAGCCTGGAAGTTTGTAAAAATACTTCTGCAAACAGATGTTGACTTTAAAGCAGTCCTTTATCTGAAGACATGTTATTTTTTCTCATATCTCCTTTTTCAATCTAAATTTGTTGCCTTACAGTTCAGTAACAATTTAACTTCTATATTAATATATATTTAAAGAGAGGAGGAAGAGGGAGAGAGAAACTTATGTGTAGGAATAAGAACTGGAATTGTGACTGTGCTTATAAATCACAAAAATGATGTTACCACAGCACTTTTCTTTTTCCTATATATTCATAGTTTTGTTCTGTTTAGAAGCACAATATATACCCTAATCTATCTATAAAGTTATTATTATAATAACTGAAACTGGGCTACCCTTCCCATTTGGCTCTACGTGATCTATCCATAGTTACTGTATTAACACTTTCTGGGGCAGGCCTCTGTTGAATAAAAAGACAGTTATAAACTTGCTTCCTAGTTGCAGCTTCCCAAATAAGCTGTAATAGAAAGAAATTCACAGTGACTTTATTCATGGAGCTGCTGCTGAAATATATGGAGAGCAAAAAAAAAATTAGCTTCTTAAATTCTAAGTCTGCTTCTTAAATAATATTTTTTATCTTTATTTAACAATGAAATTGAATGATTAGTAAATGTACCAAATTAACTGATCATAAGTTTTCCCTTTGGATAAATTCAGTAAAAAAATAGTCTCTTGTAGAGATCTACTGCTGCATGTATGTGGTATGCGTCACAACATACTTTGTTATCGTTAAAATTCAAATCCATTCTATAATAATAAAATCAATGATTTTTTTTTTTTTTTTTTACAATATGCTGCAGACATTATATTTCACTTTTCCTAAACTGTTTTAAAATAAATTGCACACATGAACATTCTTACAGATATGGCTATAGACTACAGAACTCCTGGATGTTCTTGGGGTGAGTGTTAAATTATACATCTCATCATTTTCCATTGTTTTCATCCTTAAAATTTGTTATGCATGCTTTACCAGGAGCAAAAAGAGAAAGTGCACCTTTTCTTTGAGAGAAAATAATGAAGAAATGTGGGCGTAGCACTTATTTTAGCTGGTACAAATGGATTATTCCTACCACCATCCCTGCAAAATATTTAGAAATCTCTCCCTCACTTGTACATGAAGTAATGAATGATTGTGCCTATGTTGTGTGATTGTAACATAGGTAATTATAGCTGCGGCTCTGTGGCTTGCATGTGTTTTTAAGGTGTCTAAAACTTATTCCTGTATTAAAAATTTTTTAGGTATATTTCTGCATTCTTGTTCTTGAGATAAATGCATATTTTTCAAAATAAAAGCAGACATGAAAAATCTACGCAACACACAAAATCAAAGAAGAAAATGTCTTTACCAGCTATTGGGAGTTAAATAAATTAGGACTGAAAATTCAATAAAGAGCTGAAGAGAATTAAGGAGAAAAAGAAACCCCAAACCAGGATTCTTTCAACGAATTAGAAATATAGCCAAGACAAACAAGCAGCTGCCGTACACAGTACAGTAACACAGAGAAGTAGAGATCATCAGGAACTTGGTTTTGCCTTATCCTAGACAGGATATCAAACAGTTCATCACCACACTACAGCTCTAGTGAAGTCTTCAGGAAGATGTGGGACTTCTGACTCATGTATTCTGCTTCCAGGAGCTTCTTGGAGGACTCTGGTATAAATATTGATCACACCAACTCATGTAGCTCATGGTTCTCCCTGGCAAAACTTGTCAGATATTGACTGAACCAAATTCTGTTCCAGCTACTGTATTGTCAACATTTCTGTGATGTTGTATAAGTCATATGTAAAGATGCTGAAGTTTATGACACTCTTTTTAAAATATATTTTGGTTTTATCTCTTTTTTTTTTCTTTTTTTTTTTTTTTTTTGTGGTTAGGTTATTGAATGCCAGCAGGACGTCTGATGTATGCATTACCAGAAAATAACAGCCTTTGAGCAAGATGAGAGCTCACTGCTTTACATTTTGCCAGCTTGCAACATACTGAGGAACTTCTTATCAGAATTTAGTGAGCATTATGTGAATCATTGCATTTTAAAAATTTGATAAAACCTTTCAAAAGCTCCCCACCCCAAAATGGAAAGAAGAAAAAAAAAAAAAAAAAAAAAAAAGAAAGAAAGGAAATGTCTTTTAACAAATAGATATTTCTTTCAGCCCATGATATATGTACCATATATAGGGACTTCTTATTTACCTTCCTTGGCAAAGTTACCAATTTAATGATAGCATTGTTTACTTTGCTTTAAGAATTATTTCCTCCCTAGAATAAATATTGAGGTATAAAATGATGATGTCACTATAAAGCGTGAAAGAGATATAGCAGATCTGGGAAAAAATCCAAAGTGCTTCAGACTGGCTTTTCTACCAAGCTCAGGCTTTTTTAACCGAAGCTCTCAGTCCTCAAAAACACAGTCCTCTAAAGATAATGCATGTGTAGTCTGAAAATATTAGACTTGTGTGACTGGAATGCAAGATGTCAGCTCCTTTCACCACAATAGAAAAAAACCCTTTCCAAAATCCACTGCTTAATAATTATGTAGCCATTTATGATCTAGAAACATAATTTTGAAGTTGTTTGCATTTTTTTTTCCCCCACCAATACTAGGTATCTATAGGTCTTTCCCAGCACTATTCATATTTCAGTGAAGGTGTGTATGGGGAGGGATCAGGGACACTTTTTAACAAGTACTTTCTCTTTAGGAAACAGTTTCAAAGCGCAATCAGCAAAACTACATGCAGAAAGCAGTCATTTAAATTCTACCATTAGCAATAAAAGGAATGTCAAGTAGGTGTCCCCTGAGAGAAAGGATGGTCTGCTGGATTTCAGTACTTTCACTGTAAGTCATGCAGCCAGAGAAGACTTTAGATTTTAAGCTAATCTGTAGAAAACTGACACAGAAAATGAGAAAAAGGTTGGATTGATTCTAAAGCAAGGACCTATTTTTCTAGCTTTATTGAACAAATGAAAAGAAAAAAAAAATCCCTACTTAACTGTGAAATTAAGAAATTACCCAACAAATGGAAAAAAAAAATATCTCAAGTTCCATGAGGGGAAAAAAATAGAAAAGGAAGTTGAGACAAATATGTTCCTGTGGAGCATGGTTCTGAACTGTGAATTTATAGCAGGTTTGGAGGTATTTGTAGCTGTCACTTCCTTTCTTCTAAGGTCTTCTGCTCAGAGATGTCTAACACCCTATCAGGAGCTCATGGGAAGCCCTGTTGAAACCTGCCCCATGTTGGCCTTAGTAGTCACTCCTTGAAGTGGTAGCATTTATTTTGTGTGCAGCTGAAAGCCACTTTCAGGAAGGTGTTTGTTGCTTCTGAAGAGGAATACACATTTGTAGTCAGAAAGGATTTCCTTTTTCATCCAGTAGCAGATTGGGTCAGGACATTTATTTAAAGCAAAATGCACAGTAGCTTGTAGAGAGGGGACAGGGAGGAACTCAAGCCAACCGCTGTCTGTGGCGGTGCCACCATCACTCTGGTTTTTGTGTTCAGAGGGATTTCATCCACTTTTGGGAGGAACCTCCTTCTGGAAAAGGGCTCCATGTTCTGAAATCCCAGGTGCACAATGGGCACCTGCTACATTCAAATATACCTGTGTTCCTTGTATTTTGTGTTGACTGGCTTAAGTGGCTGGAAGAGTAGGCTCCCAAGACAGTCCCCAGAGAGAGTTCAGTGCCTTGCTTACTCTGAATTGATCTACCAAGACCCCTGTATAAGCTTAGTATACAAAGAACCACTAAACAAATGTGAGAACCTAGGCAGGTTGCCTGCCTGGGCCAGGTACTTATTTTCTGGCATTGCAAAACCTGAGATATTTAATTCATCTGGCCTCTGACCCCTCCAGCCATAAAATCTGGAGATGTTTCCATGTTTCTTGCTTCAGTTAAATAGTTTACTGGTGCAAAAAAACAGCGATACATACATTTTAAAAGGTTCAGAGGTCTGCTTTAGTTCCACAAAATTATCAAAATTGTGCAACTTTCTTTGCACAGTGAACCTGTGCACAGTGAATAAGTATTTGGAAAGGTGATATCTGAAGGGAAAAGGTTAGATTTGTTCTTTTTTTGCTTCTTTATGATGAGTAACAGAAAAATACAGGAATTATTTTACCTTCTATTTGACTTTTAAATTAGAAAATCATGTCTTTTATAGTTAGGCAACTAGCCAACCAGTGAAGTAACAATATCATAACAGCCAGAGAGTAAAATTTGAATTGCAAAGTGAAAAAGCTCCAGTCAGGAAGTTAAAATGCAGATTTTTTTTTTGTTGTTGTTTGTTTGTTTGTTTTCATCTGCTCTTAAATAAATTTTGGAGATAAAAAAAACTTCAGGAAAAGGTTGAGTAATCCAACTGTTCATTTAAACAGCTAAAACTTTAAATTTACTATTCTGAAGCTCCTAAGAACTTCTAAGAAGAAAAGGGAATAGGAGAGCTGATTTGCACTCCTGATATATTTTAGGAATTAAAAGCTGAAAGAACATAATCTCTTCTTTAAAAATAATCAAGTTTTCCAAATGTGATATAAAGAACTTTTAAAGGAAAAGGACCTATTTGTAGCTATAAAATTTTGTAAGGCAACTTTCATGTTCCTTGTCTGCAAAATCAGATTGTAATACTTCCTTCAACAGATTGTCATGGGACAGACTGCAGTGATCAGACTGGTCAGAGAAGTATATTAACCAGCAGCCTGGTTATACCTATTTCTCCCCGCCCCCTGCCTCCTTTTTCCATGCTTGTTTTTCCCTCATCCACCTTTATCCCTGCCTTTAAATGCCCTCGTCTTTTCCTAAATACAGAAGCCACCCCTAATTACTTTTTTGCCATTGGTCTGAATTTTGGTACATGTGTACCTGTATTTGGTATTTCTGTGGTGATTACCTAGGTAATCTTCTCCTTTTGTGGTACTGCAGATAGGTCATTCTGGTCTTATCAGATTCCCCTCTCCAAAATGTCCATACTATTCCACTTAATTATTTGTGAAGTTTTGCCATCCCTTGTAACTCCTCTAAACTACCTGTGAAATTGGACATATCTCATGGCATTATCTGCAATTTCTGTGAGCTTCTCACCCTGTTATGCCCACCAGTTTCTCATGCCAAATCCAGTAGTTTCTCATGGTCTTTTCACTTATCTGAACCTCAGCCCAGGGCCTAGTCATTTCTCTGTCTACCTGAATAGTTTTCACAAAAGGGAAATAAAAGACTGATTCTGACCCTTTCTGAAATGCAACCAAAAACCCATTCTGCATAAATATCTACACATAGGGTCTAAGTGTTTCTCTTCCTTTACAGTATTGGCATCCTCAATGGTGACAGAAACAATAACTGAAGAGGGGGGACTTTCATGTCCCATACCCTCAACTGAACAGGAAGGGTTGGTTAGTTATACCTGTACACACAAAATAATCTGCAACCAAATCAAAACAATAAACATCTTGGCATACCTTGTGTGAAATTCAGAAGTCCAAATCAGAAGCCCTAACCAAAATCCTTAAACAAGTACTTTGCTTAAGCATGGTTATTAGAGCGCCATTGGATACCTAGGTTATCTAAGATAACGTCAGGTGTCTTAAGGTATCCGCAATGTCTGCATGGGTCTAGAAGATGCAACAGGGGAGCTGAGGAGAGACCATGCCTTTTGTACTAGCAGATGCAAATCATGAAGGAAAGCCAGAATATCTCAAATGATACTATATGTAGTCAACTGAATCAAGACCTAGTCATGTGGTGACTATATTGGTGGAGTTTAGGCACTGTACTAACATGAATGTATCTAAATCAGGGGCTGAAACCTCATCCCTAGCAGCTGACGGCTGAATTACCCATTGACTGCATTGGTATGATACAGTCTCCACTGATTACAAAATAGTAAAAACGTAGACATCTCCATTTGGGGGTCTTCTTCTCAAATTGAATTTCATCCTTTCCCCCAGAAGTACTGAAGAATTGAACAAAACCAGAGTCCTGGAAGGCTCCATATACCATATAGCTACAAAAGATCATGAGCAGATTCAGTTCTTAATCACACTGTGTTTGTATGAAGCTCAGTCCTAGAAGACAGACTTCCATCAACCCATCTCAACCCTAGCTGTTCACCTCTACATATAGAGGCTATTTTTTTTCACTTGCCTTTCTCTGACCTCTGTCTCTTGAGATAAGTTTTCTCATCATCTACTTTTTCAAATCTTAAAGTACAAGAACTCCCTCACCAAAACCTCCTTTTCTCAAGTGGGCCCACAGACTACCTTTAAAGTAGTAACTTAATGTTCCTGGTTATGTCCCCAGGCACTGAGTGCAGCTGGTAAGAAGCAGCCTGTATCTATGTTAGTAAAATATTTTAACCTCCAGAAGAGCATGGCTGCATGCTAAATGCATTGGCAATGGTCTATAGAGCATTCTAGCTCCCAAACTATGTCCAGGAAGCATTTTGGACAGTTCTAGTTTGCACGGACCGAAAACATCAGACCTCCTTAGGAGTTTAGCAGCAGAGATGATTGAGTTTCAGCACCCAGGAGTATTTCAGGCAGTGTTTAATCGACAAGCAGAACCATAGCCATATGGTCTCCAACAAGAAGTAGCACCTCATCATTCAGTCTCGTTAAACTGACATGTAAATCTGCTTACGCTGACCAGGAAAACCTGGAGCTTGCTACCCTCATTTTTCAGAGTAGTCTCTGGAAGAGTAGGATAATCTTCAGCACCTGTACATGACTAGATAGACCTAAAAAGGCAAAATAAATTAGCAGAAGAAGAAGACAAAAAGGAAGGGGTCATTTTTTCTAGATATGATAAAAAAAAAAAAAGATGTTCTGAACCTAATCTCCTGAAATGACTAAGAAAGTTGGTGAAGACATTTTTTGCCTTCCTTGCTTAGCTGAGCTTAGCATTCCACTGAGCTCGTTAGAGGAATACAAAAATGCTTTGGGGTCTAAAAATTTACTAGCAATTTGTTTAGCTTTAATGCACACATTCAAAACAGCATATCTGAAAATGGAAGGTGAGCTTTCTACTTTTCAAAGGCAGAGCATGGCATATGTATCTATACATAGTCAAAGGCTGTACTTAATCTAAGCAGTTACATACCTGTCACCAGTTTGTCTGTCATATAATTAACTTCAAATAAACAGTACAATTTAGGTGGATATCAGCATCATAAATTTGCTAATCAAAAACCCCATGATAATATGGTATTAGCTTCTAGTACCTAATAAACCTTATTTTACTTTAAGCATGTGCTACAACTGTGTAATAACTTAGCTTCTCAGGTCACCCCTGGGTCCCTCATTTTCTGAAGTGCATGTGTTTTCATTTACAAAAAGATGACTTTTGGAATGAATTAGTTAGTTCCCTACACAATGAAAATATTGTATGGTCCTGGGACAGTTAACCGCTTGCAATAGAAGTATGGACATAATCCTGCCAACTTTCTCTCTGCTCTAGCCTTTCAACATAGGGGATGCAACACATATCTCTTTTTATGTTACAAAAATACTGCTCTTGTGAACAGTAGCCTGTTCCCATATTGATCAGGAAACCCCCTACACAGCACAGTAATTACATTTTGGGGAACAGCACATAGACTCTAGAGGAAATCTGGATCAAGTGCTGTGCAGACTTCCTTATAAAGTGCTAGACACTAGCCACATTTTAACATTTGGAGCCAGAAACCCCAAGGCATCAAGCCCTAGAATATAAGTGTGGCCACAATACTGTGAAGCACAACACATATAGTTTACCTTCAGTGACAATGAAAGAAATTGTTCCTAATTATCTACCAGGATGGCATTTGTGGTCTAGTAAGATATTAAATTTATAAAGCATTTTTTTTTTAGTTGAAATGAGACGTGTATTTTAAATGACTGGTTCCAATCTGCTTCTGTATCAAAACACTTTATCTAAATATGTATCACACTCTTAATTAAAAAAAAATGCAAGATGTGTATCTTTAAAAGTTCAATTACCATATTGACAATTTTAAAAGCAAATATTTAAGATTCTTTTTTATGAGACTGAGCATTTAAGGAAACTCATTTTCACCATCCCTTTACAAAATACTGGCTACATCAGTTTTTTTGAAATGCTATATGATTCACAAAAGCAATATTCTTTCTTTTTTCTTTTTAGGTAATGCACATGTTTTTCTGAAACAGTGAAACATTTTTTCTTTAAGACTGTATGACTGAGGTGAGTTTGGGTTTATTTTTCATCATTTTATGGATTTTTACACATTATTCGTATTACATAAAGTTACCATATGCAGTAACAGTAGTCACTGAGAAAGTCTCCAGCCCTACAGAAAAAAATATCTTTTCTGATGTTGAACAACGTGAGGTGACTACTGATGGAAAAGGCAGTGTTTAGTTTTCAGAGGCATTGCAAATCCAAGTAAATATGAGACTTCCAAGTATCTTATACTTTTAATAGTAGTAATATTATAAAGTTATTTTGTGTTTGTTAGATATTTTTCCTGTGCAAAGTCAAACCTATCAAGGCTCAGTCCTCCTAACAGATTTTTAATTTGAAGGGGAGAGGCAAATCCTAAACATAGTATGTTGGCCTTTCTTGTTCTCATCCAATACAGGTGATAGTTCACTGGAAGCAGGGAGGAAGAAAGTTGTCATTATTAGCATTTCAAGTAACCTTGGAAAAACAGTCTTTACACTTTCCTAAGTGTAGGGACTTCAAATGTGCTTCAGCCTATGGAGGAAGAACATGGAGAATTGAACTGTTCCTCTCCTACACCCTGTCATGCCATATGTGACATTTTAACGTCAACCCATTTTTTTCGTACTAATCTACCTTGCAGCTGACCAACACTTTTTACTTTATTTTTTTGTGACACTCTTTTCAGTGTGAAAAAGTTTCTTGTTTTTTGGAACTTTCATACTTATATAATTATTATTTATTTACTTTTAAGTAACATGAAGCATCCATCTAAATGTTTTAGACAACCTCCAAACATAACTCAGAAATACAATTTGTTTAGATGTGTTTTTTAAGCTTTAAGTTGATGTCACTTATTCATAAGTTTGGTCTTGATAGAACAGCAGAAATGCATCAAACATTATCTAGACCAAAAGGCACTGTAGAATCTGCTGCCTGTTTCAAGTGAGAAATTCCAAAGACAAATCATGGCATAGCATCCAAAATATGAATGTGGAGTGAAACTGTATTTGTATAGACTTCAGTCTATATTCTTTATTTACATCAGAGTATGTGAGAGATGAAGTTGACTCACAGTTTATGCCTTTGAATAGATAGATGACTATAGATGAATTCTTATAACAAGGGAAAGGAAAGCCATTCAAATGCACCCTCCCATTTCTCAGATTGCAAAAGTGTATGCCAAAGATATATCAAAGTGTAGAGGCAAATTCTCCTAATTCAAAATTCATCTTAATATTCAAAGCCTATCTGATCTTGTTTATTAATCAGAAATGATTCCACACATTCTCAATTATTTATTGTAGCAGTGTACAGCCAGCTGATACATGGGAACACTCATCACGTAGATATTCTCTTGTAAAGGTTATGTGGGTGCCTCAGTGCAGCCTATTAAAAAATTGTTGCACTGTATGTCTACCTTTCCCTACAGCTGTATACCTTGAAAATAGTGTAAAGGAGTCCTCATTATCTTCTGTTTCTCCACCTCACTGATACTCTAATTTTCTTTTGGAAAGAGTCTTTTTTTGTGTGTTAAACAATGTCTGTTTTGACAGATTCTTGTACATCATGTTTTCAGCTTCGTTTGGAAGTCTTAACTACACAATGGAAAGTATTAAATGGCTTTTTAGTGCTTCTTTGTTCTTATACCATACCTAATATTCCTGGAACTTTGAAATAGATGCATGGTTTTGGTTTGCAATATCTTTTTCTTCCTGGCAAATATTTTAACCTGTAAGATTTTTGTACAGTGGATTTGATTGTCTCATAGTTTTCAAAATATTTATATATAGATATATATACATATATAAAATAAATTTAAAAAAACAACAAAATAATCCAGAAAAATAGCCATAGATGGTAAGTGTAAGAAAGTAGGTTCATAATTTTAAAAGCATTTTAATAACCGAATTTATGAAGATTATTGATTTAGCCTCTGACAGACATCACTGGGTTGGAAGGTAGCACTTGTACTGTCTTCAAAACTATATATAAATGACAGAATCCTGTACCGCTGCACCTCAAGAGAGATGGCAGAGAGTACACATGGCAGT
Source organism: Nipponia nippon (assembly GCF_047370975.1). NCBI lineage: Eukaryota > Metazoa > Chordata > Aves > Pelecaniformes > Threskiornithidae > Nipponia > Nipponia nippon. Next base: position 95,383,161 of record NW_028262358.1, on the reverse strand, counting down.
CATGCCAACAACAGTACAACATCTGGGATAAATATGTTGGTACTAGTGAAATGATACAGTTAGCAATGTGAAGAGGCAGCTAACTCTGTCTCCTTGTGCATGGGTAGTCCTCAAAGGAAAATATGCAAGTTGAATCGCTGGGCATTTTCCTAATTCTCTCACCACTGTTTGTAACACTGGGGAATAAAATATGCCCAGTAGCTTGGCATTATCCATCATCCAGACGGTGTATAGTTGGGAATGGCATGGATTCAGTGCCCAAAACCACTGTCTGACTAGAATAGAACCTGGTTTCCATTCATCAAATTCTTAAAGCATTATCTCCCACTTATTGAGCAGGTGGGTGAAGTATAAAAAAAACATGGCACAATTTCTATGGTAGTTGTATTTTTTGTTGTATTATAAATCCATATAAATCACTTTTATTACTCAGTGTGGCAGGAACAGGTGATGGTGAGATAAATTGCCAGCACAGCTACTTGCACTTAAAATCCAGCTTTACCACCATTCAATAGGCACTATAGGAGTTGTTAGAAACAAAAACAAAAGTGGGAGAACAGGTATAGGAAACTGCAAATTCTTGTAAACATTCATCTTCAAAATAGCATAAGTGTTAAGTCCCGGTCTGATTGTCAGGCTCGGGGAAGGTTTGTAATGATCCCAAGGGCGAAGTTAAGACACAAACAAGGTCATATGCTGCCAATCAGATGTTTTATTGGGTAAATATAAAAGAGTAAAGCGATAGGAAAGGCAGGAAATATCAGGAGGAAATTAACCAAGCATTCAGAGAGATAAGCAAAGGATAGTCACCACCACGGATCCAGCGGCGTCCCGTTGATCCTGTCTTCAGTTTTTCGGTGGTGGATGGCCACACTCACGTTTCGTTGTGCCGTCTTTTATCTGGTGTTGGAGAGGGAGTTTGCCCTCTCGTTTCTGTTTGGTTACCCAGGGCAACATCACATACCCAACACATGCACATCTAATATACTGCTGGTGGGGCAAGCGGCCTGACCCGGATACCGGTTGGTGTCCTATTCTTGGTGGTGCCTGATAAGCCAAAGAATGGCCTGCTGCTTCAGCAAGTTTGCACAAGTTTCCTTGCCAGATGGTGGTACTTGATAAGCCAAAGAGTGGTCTGCCCTCAGGTCTTGTCAGACAAAAGAGTGGTCTACTGTCCGGTCTTATCAGATAAACACACACAAGCAAGCTTTGAGACAATTGTTCTTAACACTTCAGTCTCTTACAATAAGATTATTAGCACACTTTTTGTGGATAAGAAAAATATCCAAACCAATAATTTACCAACAACGTTTAATCTCTTCTTGGTTTGGAATATCCAACATGGAGGTTATTTTACCCTGAAATATATTATTTGTTTGTAGAAACATGTCTTGTCATATTTGTAGGAGCTTTTGGGTTTGGGGGTTTTTTTTGGTTGGTTGGTTGTTTTTTTCTGTATGAATACTCACTCTTTAGCTCTGGCTGCTTGTTTGTGTCCTGTAGGACTGAAACTTCCAGAGGCCAAGTGGTTTCAGAAACATTTCAGCCATTGTTACCTGTCCATAGAATAACAGAATCACAGACGGGTTGAGATCAGAAGCAGCCTCTGGAGATCATCCAGTCCAACTGCCCTGTGCTCAAGCAGGGCCAGCTACAGCAGGTTGCTCAGGACCATGTCCAGCTGGGTTTTGAATACCTCCAAGAATGCAGACACCACAACCTCTCTGGACAACCTGTTCCAGTATTTGACCATCCTCACCAAAAAGAGTTTTCTTCTAATGTTTAAATGGCATTTCCTGTATTTCAGTTGTGCCCATTGCTTATTGTCCTTTCAACCAGGAACCACTGAGAATACACTGGCTCTATCTTCCTTACTTCCTCCATCAGGTATTTACATACATTGATAAGATCCTTCATGAGCCTTCTCTGAGGTTAAACAGTCCCAGCTCTCTCAGTCTTTCCTGATATGAGAGATGCTCTAATCCCTTTACCATCTTTGCTGGACTTCCTCCAGTACATCCATGTCTCTCCTGTACTGGGGAGCCCAGACTTGGACCTGGCACTCCAGACATGTCTCATTAGGGCTGACCAGAGAGGAAGGATCACCTCTCTTGAAGTGCTGGCAATGCTCTTCCTAATGCAGCCCAGGATACTGCAGGGGTGCCAGCTTATGTTCAACCCGTTTTCCACCAGGACAACCAGGTCTTTTTTTTGCAAAGCTGCTTTCCAGATGGCTGATCCCAGCCTGTACTGGTATATGGGGTTATTTCTCCCCAGGTGTAGAACTTGGCACTTTCCCCTGCTGAACTTCATGAGGTTCCTATCATTCCATTTCTCCAGCCTATCCATGTCCCTCTGAATGGCAGCACAACCCTCTGGTGTTATCAAGCACTCCTCACGGTTTTGTATCATATGAAAATTTTAAAACTAATTCTTATAAATATTCCTGTATACAACTTAGATTTTTTTTTTAGATGAATAGTCACAATCATAAAACTGAATAGCACTCATTTCCCCCAGTGGGCAACACAAAAGGAGCATTGTGCAACAACTTTTTAAATATTCTGACAGACAGCAACAATGGAAACTGCCTTGTTCTCCTGTGTTAACCATTAACCACCAATCTGTGAGATGTTCTACCATGGATTTCTCTCTCTCTTCTAGTTCAACAGGAGTATTTGCATCACCTATAGAGCTGTCCCATTCTGGATTAATTCACTCCAGTGTCTATAAATATCCACAATGCTTGTTCTAACTATACAAGATTGCATAAAATCTGTATCCAAGTACATTAAAAACATAAAAATGGCACACAAGGTGAACATTTTTTCTTTTCTTACTTTTCTACTAAATAGAAGGTTAGAAAAATAAAAGCCACATAATTTCCATTTCATATTGTCTTTGAGTAGGTCACCTATGTACAAAGGATTACCTCCAAGCCTATGCACAAGTTCTTATACAAGTCATATAAGTGAAGTTTGTTGTACTCTGTGTCTCATTCAATTTCTGTATTGCTTTCTTGGTGGTGGTTCTGTGCTATACTTTATAGGGAGAAACTTGATTTCCCATCACTTAGAGAAAAGATGTAATTGCAGGGATTTCAGTAGAGGTACTTCTGATTTATCCTGCCAGCTACCATTGTTGTTAAGCTCTGAATTTCCCTTGTAAGAAAACAATTGTCATGAGTTTTTCATCTGCTAAATCAGGGTAACTCAAGCTAAAAAACAAATTGCAGTAGATAAAAAGGGTAGATAGGATTCTTAAAAGATTTTCATATTTTTTTCCCTTTTTTCTTTCCAGAAAGAGCATGGGTTAGAATAGTTGTTACTTTAGTAAGGAAACAGCAAGTATGAGAATATAAGCTAAACACAATTTCCAGCATAAAAATGCTGTATTTTTTTTTCTCAGTAGGCAATTTTAATGTAATAAATGTTTTCATTTTTGTGTCCTAAATATGTAAAATGATGGCACATTAGTTTATAACTTCAGCAAATGTTTTACAGCTTTGTGCCTTATAGTCATGACTTGTTATTTGTATTTCAAAATGTAGAATATCCTTTATATATCTAGCAAAACCACTGCAGGCATTGACTACTATTAGGGAGGCTGACATATAGAGAGCCAAGTAATCAAATGACATCTGTGCATATTTAATATGCTGGATCTAAATATAAAAAATATAAATATCTTTAGGAAAGTTTGCAACAAGCATACTGACTTAGGAATTTGGAAGCCATTAGATACTCCTAGAAATTGCGTATGTTAGAAATAGATATTGGAAAGTTTGTTTCTGGTATCCTTCTGATTTATCCTTCTGATTATATAATTTTTTGCAGCTTTCTTGTGTATCTTAAGAAGTCAATCAATTTAAGTTGAATTTAAGAAATCATAAATGTATTTCTTTCAAGTTTTATTGTCAATTATAGTATTTTACAACTTAGTTTTTGCCCTGAAACATGTCCTAGACATCAAAGGGTGAACTGACAATATGAAGTGTAGAAATCACACCACCATTCCCATTAACAGCAATGGCAGTTGCACATTTAATTCCTCATTCACCACAGTGAAAATTTCCCCCTCAAGAGTCATGAAAGCCAAGAAACCTACTGTGGGGGTGAGACCCTTGTAATGGACTACTTAACTAGATTTTGATACCTGGAGAGAAAAGAAAATGAAATTTCAGGAGCTGTATTTAACTGATAACATACTACATTCCAAAGAAGGCTATACAAGGATAAGCAGTAATGTTAGAAAAATGGTGCTAGAAGCAGTGGTTGTACAGAAAGATAAAATATAAGGGATAAAAGGAATGGGTTGTTACCCTTGGGACTGGAAAGGAACATTAAACTGCTGAGGGCCAAACATAAGAGCAGTTATTCTTGGATCCCTATTCATGACAGGAGGGTCTCCTAAAGGAGCTTACTTATAAAAAGACAAGGAAAAGATGGAAAGCTAGGGAAGGAGGTACAGCAGCCTGTAATGACGATCCACAAAGAGGAGGAAGATAAAATGATTCTGCTAATCTATTATAGGTATATATAGGAAGAATAAGGGTAAACAGTGGTGAAGGACTTTACCTGCAAGTAAATGTGTTAGGATGGGTAATGGGAACCTGCAGTGATGTCTCCTGATTTACAGAGTTTGGGTGGAATGCTAGTCCTGTGAAAGTGAAAAGGCAATTTTATAGGCAGGTTTTCGTCTCATAATTTCTTCTAAATCTTTCTTTTGTCTACATGTTCACTGCATATTCACTGCATTCCCACAGCATTCTCCTGGAGAAACTTACTGCTCATGGTTTGGACGGGTGCACTCTTCACTGGGTAAGAAACTGGCTGAATGGCCTAGCGCAGAGAGTGGTGGTGAATGGAGTCAAAGCCAGTTGGCGGCCGGTCACGAGTGGTGTTCCCCAGGGCTCAGTGTTGGGGCCGGTCCTCTTCAATATCTTCATTGATGATCTGGATGAGGGGATCGAGTGCACCCTCAGTAAGTTTGCAGATGACACCAAGTTGGGTGGAAGTGTCAATCTGCTGGAGGGTAGGAAGGTCCTACAGAGGGACCTGGACAGGCTGGATCGTTGGGCCAAGGTCAACTGTATGAGATTCAACAAGGCTAAGTGCTGGGTCCTGCACTTGGGTCACAACAACCCCATGCAACGCTACAGACTGGGGGAGGAGTGGCTGGAGAGCTGCCCAGCGGAAAAGGACCTGGGCGTGTTGGTTGACAGCTGCCTGAACATGAGCCAGCAGTGTGCTCAGGTGGCCAAGAAGGCCAATGGCATCCTGGCTTGTATGAACAATAGTGTGGCCAGCAGGACCAGGGAGGCGATAGTGCCCCTGTACTGGGCACTGGTGAGGCTGCACCTCGAGTACTGTGTTCAGTTTTGGGCCCCTCACTACAAGGACATCGAGGTGCTGGAGCATGTCCAAAGAAGGGCAATGAAGTTGGTGAAGGGTCTAGAGTGTTATGAGCAGTAGCTGTGAGGGAGCTGGGGTTGTTTAGCCTGGAAAGAGGAGGCTGAGGGGAGACCTTATTGCTCTCTACAACTACCTGAAAGGAGGCTGTAGCGAGGTGGGGGTCGGTCTCTTCTCCCAAGTAACAAGCAATAAGACAAGAGGAAATGGCCTCAAGCTGCACCAGGGGAAGTTTAGACTGGATATTAGGAAAAACTTCTTCACCGAGAGGGTGGTTAAGCATTGGAACAGGCTACCCAGGGAAGTGGTTGAGTCTCCATCCCTGGAGGTATTTAAAAGACAGGTAGACGTGGTGCTTGAGGACATGGTTTAGTGGTGGACTTGGCAGTGCTAGGTTAATGGTTGGACTCGATGATCTTAAGGGTCTTTTCCAACCTTAATGATTCTATGATTCTATGATATTCACCCTGCACATTCTCATCCATATCAGCACAAGAACCTCTCCTTTGCAGTCACATTCTTATGTATCACTTCTACCTTATCTCAATGTTTTACTGAGTTTTACTCATTTAAAATGGCCATGGAAATATTTTTCTTTAGTCTTTGATTGTCTTTTCTGTTTTATTCATATTGTTTTACATTTACTGTTGATACTTATTCTAGTAAAGTTTTTTATATACAGTGATCTGAAAGTTACTGTAAGTATAGATGTTCTCATGTATACATAGAGATAATTTATTAAAACATAAAAGTAAGTTTAGTGTTCAAGGCCCATGTTTAACCCACCAAAGTACGTTATTACTTTAAATCTTGAAGATCCTTGGAGTTAATGGTAAGATTAATATGGGTCTTAACAACCAGACTAAAGGTCATTTGAAATAAAGACAGTGCCCAAAATTTAAATTATGTATTCCATTAAAAAAAATAGAAATGTCAAGTTCTGAGTGTAGAAACCTCTGATTAGCTCATGGCTTATTTTGAAGGTAGCAAAAGGTGATGAATACCGCACTGTTTTTATTTTGAAGTTTCTTCTAATGTAAGGTTTTAAGTTTCCAGAATGCTGTGAGTATCTAGTGTACAATCATGATCAATAGAACATACAGATGTATACCTCCCTGTTGACTCTCAGCAAGGTAATCACAACATGTAATTTAAGGCATCTAATTTAGCTGCTTGGAGTCACTGACTGATTCTATAAGAAACAAGGACTTCTTATTTTAGGTGTTCTGCATCATACTGGCATGAAACACCTGAAGTGGATGATAAGAATAGCCTCACTCTTTGGCTTGATTCAGCCAATCTTAAAAAGTCAGTGACATACCACCAAAAGCATTCAATGAGATACCTAGCTTGCTTCAATCACACTTGCCCTTTCTATAACAAAGCTTACATTTTGAATTACCCTAATTGTGAAAATATGTAAGAGCATCTGTGTTGGTTTTTTTTTTTATTTTTTTTTTTATTTTTCTTTGTGGGAGCTCTTTGGGGTTTTTAAAGCATGAAATTCAGTATAACAGTATTATATACATGTAAGCAACCTCTTTAACATTTGTTTAACTGTGAGAAAATTATTTTTTCCCTAAGAGTGTGCAGCTCTTCTAAGTTTCTCCAGAGACAGGTATCTGACTTGAGGACAGGATGGATTAGTTTATTTTTTGGTTTTAGGTGATAAGTTCCATGTTTTTTTTTCTGAATAAAATTCTGATTGCACTGAAGTCTCATGATTTTGGTATTGATTTCACCTTCTGTGTTTAAAATGTGTTGAGTTTTGCTCTCAGTTCAAGGGTAAATACTTCCAGTTAATTCCTCTGGGATCAAGATGGAGCTCAATATCTAATTCTTTCCCTGATATTAAAATATATTACTCAGACAATGGAGTTTTCATCAGCAAACCATAAAGAACTCAGCTGAGCCACATGGGAATAAAAATGTTATTTTTTATTTTGGCACATACTGTAAAATCACTTCCACTATTTTTGTCACAGATACAGGAAAGAATCCCTGTATGGATACAAAATAAATCATCTCTATTAGGTAATCAAGATGGGGAGCTGATGCTGTTGCTTGTTTTAATCAATCTATGAAATGAAAGCAATTATGAACCACACCAGCACAATGTATCCCCATGAGCCTCTTGTAATTGGGATGATCATTTAATTGGCACATTCTGCTTCCACTGGGATGTGCCATTTAAGAGGGATCTAGTTTACTCTGCAGTTACAGGGCTTTTTATATGATCTCCTCAGCTAATATTACTTGTATTGTAAAGAAAAATGAAAAAGATGTATAGACTTTTCATCTTTATTTTGTCAACTGTATGAACTACAGGAGCTTTGGTTTTCATACTGAGCTGAGAAAAAAAAAAAAAGACAATTATGCTGTTGGGAAGGAATGTACATTTTTCCACCGTGTTAAAAGGATTAAAGGAAAAATCTTCAGTAGCTGCACTCTTATGCGGTACAATTGATGTAGTTGTACGGCAGAGAGATAAACAGCAAGAAGCACAAAGAAAGGGTAATATAAGAGGGAAAATGACTAAAAAATAAGTAATTCAAGGTAAGTTCTGATTCTTGTGCACAGGTTTGGATTATTTATTTATTTATTAGGAATATAAATTTACATTTATGGAAATAGCAGAATTTATTTTAAGTATATTCCAATAATTTTGTCAAAGACATAGTATTAGATTACTTGTTCTTGTTCTCCTAGCAAGGTGGGTAAGGGGGTATTACCATAAACAAACTCATCTCACTCATCAGTTTTCAAGCACCAGTGAAGGGACAGGGACTTGTATAGCTAAGGTAATTCCAGGTATTTAGGTT